>NW_022265302.1:415000-518757 GCF_002021735.2 Oncorhynchus kisutch
GGACACCTGCACTTCTGGTGGCCGTTTCCCTGGAAACAGGCGATGCCTAGTATTGGACACCTACACTTCTGGTGGCCGTTTCCCCGGAAACAGACGATGCCTAGTATTGGACACGTACACTTCTGGTGGCCGTTTCCCCGGAAACAGACGATGCCTAGTATTGGACACGTACACTTCTGGTGGCCGTTTCCCCGGAAACAGACGATGCCTAGTATTGGACACGTACACTTCTGGTGGCCGTTTCCCCGGAAACAGACGATGCCTAGTATTGGACACCTACACTTCTGGTTGCCGTTTCCCTGGAAACAGACGATGCCTAGTATTGGACACGTACACTTCTGGTGGCCGTTTCCCCGGAAACAGACGATGCCTAGTATTGGACACTACACTTCTGGTGGCCGTTTCCCTGGAAACAGACGATGCCTAGTATTGGACACCTACACTTCTGGTGGCCGTTTCCCCGGAAACAGACGATGCCTAGTATTGGACACGTACACTTCTGGTGGCCGTTTCCCCGGAAACAGACGATGCCTAGTATTGGACACGTACACTTCTGGTGGCCGTTTCCCCGGAAACAGACGATGCCTAGTATTGGACACGTACACTTCTGGTGGCCGTTTCCCCGGAAACAGACGATGCCTAGTATTGGACACTACACTTCTGGTGACCATTTCCCCCGGAAACAGACGATGCCTAGTATAGGACACGTACACTTCTGGTGGCCGTTTCCCCGGAAACAGACAATGCCTAGTATTGGACACTGTAGAATCCCCATTGAAAGTGTGTTCCGGTGCAGGACGAGGTTTAATCTTTGTGAATAGACATAGAAAGAGCACAGAGAGGCAAAACAATGTGAGGAGACGCAAAGATGTTTATTAAAAGTTACAATAATATCAAATAACTCATCTTTTGGAGAACGTGGAACATGTTCTCTTAATAATGAATAATAATGTTGGTCACGTCGTTATTTTAATTTCTTAACAAATCTAACAGCAATCCTCCAATCATAGGATGCATCCCAAAATTACACCCTATTCCCTATATAGTGTACTAGTATTGACCAGTAGTGTACTAGTATTGACCAGTAGTGTACTAGTATTGACCAGTAGTGTACTAGTATTGACCAGTAGTGTACTAGTTTTGACCAGTAGTGTACTAGTTTTGACCAGTAGTGTACTAGTTTTGACCAGTAGTGTACTAGTATTGACCAGTAGTGTACTAGTTTTGACCAGTAGTGTACTAGTATTGACCAGTAGTGTACTAGTTTTGACCAGTAGTGTACTAGTATTGACCAGTAGTGTACTAGTTTTGACCAGTAGTGTACTAGTTTTGACCAGTAGTGTACTAGTATTGACCAGTAGGGAAGAGGGTACCATTTAGAACACAGCCCTGTATGGATCATTCTGATTGGGTGAAAGGGGGGATTCTCTGTGTGTTTCGGTTCCTCCTCCCGTCTTCTCCTTTAGCTGTTGTGTCCCTGAAGAGCCTCGGCCATGAACAGTTTGCCGAGGTTCTGGGAGGTGAACTCCTTCACATTCTGGCAGTAATTGTTAATCTGTCCTGTTTTGGCAGAAACAAAAAACAGACAAACACAGGAGTCTGAATAAACAGCAGGAGACACATTAGCAGAGCTGGAGGTCAATCAGTTGCATGTTGTCAAGAAGGGAGACACCGGCCGTGCCCAAAATGTCATCCTATCCCCTAATGTGGTGCACTAGTTCTATCCAGAGCCCTATGGGTGTGTCCCTATGGGACCCTGGTCACAAGTAGGGCACTATATAGGAAATAGGGTGCTATTTTGGGATGAAACCAAACATCAAGAGAGACAGCAGACAGGCAGGGATGTCAGATGAAATCTACAACGCTGTAGATTAATGTGACATCATGGAGAGATGACAACAGAACAGATAGGTAGCTACTAGGGAGATAACAGATAGGTAGCTACTAGGGAGATAACAGATAGGTAGCTACTAGGGAGAGAACAGACACAGCTACAGTGCCTTGCGAAAGTATTCGGCCCCCTTGAACTTTGCGACCTTTTGCCACATTTCAGGCTTCAAACAAAAATATAAAACTGTATTTTGTGGGACACAATCATGAAGTGGAACGACATTTATTGGATATTTCAAACTTTATTAACAAATCAAAAAGGGAGGGAGGGAGAGAGGGGAGGGAGGGAGGGAGAGAGGGAAGGAGGGAGGGAGGGAGGGAGGGAAGGAGGGAGGGAGGGAGGGAGAGAAGGAGGGAGGGAGGGAGGGAGAGAGGGAGGGAGGGAGGGAGGGAGGGAAGGAAGGAAGGAAGGAAGGAAGGAAGGAAGGAAGGAAGGAAGGAAGGAAGGAAGGAAGGAAGGAAGGAAGGAAGGAGGGTGGGAGGGAGGGAGGAGGGAGGGAGGGAGGGAGGGAGGGAGGGAGGGAGGGAGGGAGGGAGGGAGGGAGGGAGGGAGGGAGGGAGGGAGGGAGGGAGAGAAGGAGGGGAGAGAGGGAAGGAGAGAGGGAAGGGAGGGAGGGAGGGAGGGAGGGAGGGAGGGAGGGAGGGAGGGAGGGAGGGAGGGAGGGAAGGAGGGAGGGAGAGAGGGGAGGGAAGGAGGGAGGGAGAGAGGGGAGGGAAGGAGGGTGGGAGGGAGGGAGGGAGAGAGGGAGAGAGGGAGAGAGGGGAGGGAAGGAGGGAGGGAGGGAGAGAGGGGAGGGAAGGAGGGTGGGAGGGAGGGAGGGAGGGAGGGAGGGAGAGAAGGAGGGAGAGAGGGAAGGAGGGAGAGAGGGAAGGAGAGAGGGAAGGAGGGAGAGAGGGAAGGAGGGAAGGAGGGAGTGAGGGAAGGAGGGAAGGAGGGAAGGAGGGAGTGAGGGAAGGAGGGAGGGAGGGAGAGAGAGGGGAGGAGGGAGGGGAGGAAGGGAGGGAGGGAGGGAGAGAGAGGGAAGGAGGGAGGGAGAGGGAGAGAGAGAGAGGGGGAGGGAGAGAGAGAGAGGGGGAGAGAGAGGGAGGGAGGGAGGGAGGGAGGGAGGGAGGGAGGGAGAGAGGGAGGGAGAGAGGGAGGGAGAGAGGGAGGGAGAGAGGGAGGGGGAGAGAGAGGGAGGGAGGGAGGGAAGGAGGGAGGGAAGGAGGGAGGGAAGGAGGGAGGGAAGGAGGGAGGGAAGGAGAGGGAGAGAGAGAGAGGAGGGAGGGAGAGAGAGAGAGAGGAGGGAGGGAGGAGAGAGAGAGAGAGAGGGGGGAGGGAGAGAGAGAGAGAGGGAGGGAGGAGAGAGAGAGAGAGAGGGGAGGGAGAGAGAGAGAGAGAGAGAGGGGAGGGAGGAGCGCCACCTTTTGCTGCGATTACAGCTGTAAGTCGCTTGGGGTATGTCTATCAGTTTTGCACAGTTTTCAGTTCTTTCCACAGATTCTCGATTGGATTCAGGTCTGGACTTTGACTTGGCCATTCTAACACCTGGATATGTTTATTTTTGAACCATTCCATTGTAGATTTTGCTTTATGTTTTGGATCATTGTCTTGTTGGAAGACAAATCTCCGTCCCAGTCTCAGGTCTTTTGCAGACTCCATCAGGTTTTCTTCCAGAATGGTCCTGTATTTGGCTCCATCCATCTTCCCATCAATTTTAACCATCTTCCCTGTCCCTGCTGAAGAAAAGCAGGCCCAAACCATGATGCTGCCACCACCATGTTTGACAGTGGGGATGGTGTGGTCAGGGTGATGAGCTGTGTTGCTTTTACGCCAAACATAACGTTTTGCATTGTTGCCAAAAAGTTCAATTTTGGTTTAATCTGACCAGAGCACCTTCTTCCACATGTTTGGTGTGTCTCCCAGGTGGCTTGTGGCAAACTTTAAACGACACTTTTTATGGATATCTTTAAGAAATGGCTTTCTTCTTGCCACTCTTCCATAAAGGCCAGATTTGTGCAATATACGACTGATTGTTGTCCTATGGACAGAGTCTCCCACCTCAGCTATAGATCTCTGCAGTTCATCCAGAGTGATCATGGGCCTCTTGGCTGCATCTCTGATCAGTCTTCTCCTTGTATGAGCTGAAAGTTTAGAGGGACGGCCAGGTTTTGGTAGATTTGCAGGGGTCTGATACTCCTTCCATTTCAATATTATCGCTTGCACAGTGCTCCTTGGGATGTTTAAAGCTTGGGAAATCTTTTTGTATCCAAATCCGTCTTTAAACTCCTTCACAACAGTATCTCGGACCTGCCTGGTGTGTTCCTTGTTCTTCATGATGCTCTCTGCGCTTTTAACGGACCTCTGAGACTATCACAGTGCAGGTGCATTTATACGGAGACTTGATTACACACAGGTGGATTGTATTTATCATCATTAGTCATTTAGGTCAACATTGGATCATTCAGAGATCCTCACTGAACTTCTGGAGAGTTTGCTGCACTGAAAGTAAAGGGGCTGAATAATTTTGCACGCCCAATTTTTCAGTTTTTGATTTGTTAAAAAAGTTTGAAATATCCAATAAATGTCGTTCCACTTCATGATTGTGTCCCACTTGTTGTTGATTCTTCACAAAAAAAATACAGTTTTATATCTTTATGTTTGAAGCCTGAAATGTGGCAAAAGGTCGCAAAGTTCAAGGGGGCCGAATACTTTCGCAAGGCACTGTACCAGAGAGAACAGATAGGTAGCTACCAGGGAGAGAACAGAACAGATAGGTAGCTACCAGAGAGAGAACAGAACAGATAGGTAGCTACCAGAGAGAGAACAGAACAGATAGGTAGCTACCAGAGAGAGAACAGAACAGATAGGTAGCTACCAGAGAGAGAACAGAACAGATAGGTAGCTACCAGAGAGAGAACAGAACAGATAGGTAGCTACCAGAGAGAGAACAGAACAGATAGGTAGCTACCAGAGAGAGAACAGAACAGATAGGTAGCTACCAGAGAGAGAACAGAACAGATAGGTAGCTACCAGAGAGAGAACAGAACAGATAGGTAGCTACCAGAGAGAGAACAGAACAGATAGGTAGCTACCAGAGAGAGAACAGAACAGATAGGTAGCTACCAGAGAGAGAACAGAACAGATAGGTAGCTACCAGAGAGAGAACAGAACAGATAGGTAGCTACCAGAGAGAGAACAGAACAGATAGGTAGCTACCAGAGAGAGAACAGAACAGATAGGTAGCTACCAGAGAGAGAACAGAACAGATAGGTAGCTACCAGGGAGAGAAGAGAACAGATAGGTAGCTGCTAGGAGGGAGGGAGGGTGTGGGGGTACCTGCGATGAGGAGAGTGTCCATGCGAGGAGGGGGCTGTGGTGGTTTGAACATCTTTGAGACATCTTCCTCTGGTAGAGGAGTCTCTCCTCTGGTCTGTCTCTGAGCATTCTCCTGCTGGCGCCGCTGGATATACTGCAGAGAGAGAGAGGGGGGAAGAGAGGGAGAGAGAGAGAATGAGGAGGGAGGAGGAGAGGAGAGGAGAGGAGAGGAGAGGAGAGGAGAGGAGAGGAGAGGAGAGGAGAGGAGAGGAGAGGAGAGGAGAGGAGAGGAGAGGAGAGGAGAGGAGAGGAGAGGAGAGGAGAGGAGAGGAGAGGAGAGGAGAGGAGAGGAGAGGAGAGGAGAGGAGAGGAGAGGAGAGGAGAGGAGAGGAGAGGAGAGGAGAGGAGAGGAGAGGAGAGGAGAGGAGAGGAGAGGAGAGGAGAGGAGAGGAGAGGAGAGGAGAGGAGAGGAGAGGAAGGGAGGGAGGGAGGGAGGGAGGGAGAGAGAGAGAGAGAGGAGGGAGGGAGGGAGAGAGAGAGAGGGGAGGGAGAGAGAGGGGGGGGGGGGGAGAGACGGAGAGGAGGGAGGAGTGAGCGAGAACAGCTATAAAATCCGACAGACATGACAGACAGGGAGTGATTTGTGTTGGTACATGACCGTGTAAATCAGCGTGTCAGAACCTAAAGGCCTTTTTAATTTGGGGAGGCAGAGCAGAGGACAGGTTGGTGGTGGGGCGTAGATGGTAGGAAATTACCGGTACCTGGATACACATACAAAGCCTGTCAAGCCTGCCAGAAACCGATAGCGTTCTATCTCAAAATGCACCATTCCATACTGCAGTCAGCCCTCTACTGGGACACTGGCATTACAGTGCAGCATCGTACCAAGTTGATCTGAGGCACGACTGTCTCCCTGGTATAGTGGATACATCAATATTATATAGTACCAAGCCTCTGTCTCCCTGGTATAGTGGATACATCAATATTATATAGTACCAAGCCTCCGTCTCCCTGGTATAGTGGGCACATCAATATTATATAGTACCAAGCCTCTGTCTCTCTGGTATAGTGGATACATCAACACAGTTATATTATATAGTA
This sequence comes from Oncorhynchus kisutch, assembly GCF_002021735.2. Lineage (NCBI taxonomy): Eukaryota > Metazoa > Chordata > Actinopteri > Salmoniformes > Salmonidae > Oncorhynchus > Oncorhynchus kisutch. The sequence goes on from NW_022265302.1 coordinate 421,290, forward strand.
CCAAGCCTGTGTCTCCCTGGTATAGTGGATCAATCACAGTTATATTATATAGTACCAATCCTCTGTCTCTCTGGTATAGTGGATACATCACAGTTATATTATATAGTACCAAACCTCTGTCTCTCTGGTATTGTGGATCTGGTTAGCAGCGTCCCTGCAGGACAAGTCCCAAATACTACCCGATCTCTTAAATAGTGCACTACTTTAGATGAAAACCCAATGGTCTCTCTCTTTCCCTCCCCTCCCTTCCTCTCTGGAGGAGAGGACTCCCTGTGGACAGGGTCTAAACCTAATTCTATAACGCCCCTCTAACACAATCACTGTCCAGGAAGTAGATTATCTCATTATCAACTACAGTGTGTTGATTACATTTTCCCATCATGATAATAGAATGTGTGTGTGTGGGTGTGTGTCTCTCTCTCTGTGGGTGTGTGTGTCTCTCTCTGTGGGTGTGTGTGTCTCTCTCTGTGTCTGTCTGTGTGTGTGTGTGTGTGTGTGTGTGTGTGTGTGTGTGTGTGTGTGTGTGTTACCTGGTGTTTCTGCTGCTGTTGCTTGCTGAGGTTACGGCTGTAGGTGTTATACTTGACAATGTCCTGACTCATATCATCCACTCTGTCCATCAGGAGCTGCAGAGACTTCTCCAGGTGGTTACTGAGGGGAGACGAACTACACATTAGATGACATTCTCCAGGTGGTTACTGAGGGGAGACGAACTACACATTAGATGACATTCTCCAGGTGGTTACTGAGGGGAGACGAACTACACATTAGATGACATTCCCCAGGTGGTTACTGAGGGGAGATGAACTACACATTAGATTACATTCTCCAGGTGGTTACTGAGGGGAGATGAACTACACACTACAGATGCTAGGAACAGACAGTGGCGTCTGTAGTCCGAGGGGGGACAGATTCACTCAGCCGTCCATAGCTCTGGTGTTTCCTCTCTCTCTCTCTCTCTCTCGGTCTCACACAGCCAAGGCCGCAGGACCAGACGGATTACCAGGACGGGTACTTGAGGCACAAACGCTGACCCGCCGGGAAGTGTCTTCTCTGACATGTTCGACCTCTCCCTGACCCCAGTCTGTAAATCCTGAAGCTGGGCGCCAGTTAGAGGAAATAACTTATCCCGGCCACGAAAGCTGCCAGAGCGGGGCGGGGACATTGCTTACATACACTATGACAGGCTCATTGTCCACCCCCCTCCCCTCCCCCCCTCCCAAAAGTCTGGAAGGGATGAGAGAGCCTATGGGTTCGTAGCTTCAACCCCGCAGCACAGCACACCAACTGACTGCTGAATGTATATTTCTATTCATCTCGCTTTCTTTGTTCTTTTCCATATTAATGTCTGTCAACGAGAAGCTGCCCATATTAATGTCTGTCAACGAGAAGCTGCCCATATTAATGTCTGTCAACGAGAAGCTGCCCATATTAATGTCTGTCAACGAGAAGCTGCCCATATTAATGTCTGTCAACGAGAAGCTGCCCATATTAATGTCTGTCTACGAGAAGCTGCCCATATTAATGTCTGTCAACGAGAAGCTGCCCAGGAAAGGGCTGAAAACGGCCCATATTAATGTCTGTCAACGAGAAGCTGCCCATATTAATGTCTGTCAACAAGAAGCTGCCCATACTAATGTCTGTCAACGAGAAGCTGCCCATATTAATGTCTGTCAACGAGAAGCTGCCCATATTAATGTCTGTCAACGAGAAGCTGCCCAGGAAAGGGCTGAAAACGGCCCATATTAATGTCTGTCAACGAGAAGCTGCCCATATTAATGTCTGTCAACGAGAAGCTGCCCAGGAAAGGACTGAAAACGGCCCATATTAATGTCTGTCAATGAGAAGCTGCCCATATTAATGTCTGTCAACGAGAAGCTGCCCATATTAATGTCTGTCAACGAGAAGCTGCCCATACTTGCTTCTACACCTGCATTGCTTGCTGTTTGGGGTTTTAGGCTGGGTTTCTGTACAGCACTTTGAGATATCAGCTGATGTACGAAGGGCTATATAAATAAATTTGATTTGACTAATGTCTGTCAACGAGAAGCTGCCCATATTAATGTCTGTCAACGAGAAGCTGCCCAGGAAAGGGCTGAAAACGGCCCATATGTCTGTCAACGAGAAGCTGCCCAGGAAAGGGCTGAAAACGGCCCATATTAATGTCTGTCTACGAGAAGCTGCCCATATTAATGTCTGTCTACGAGAAGCTGCCCAGGAAAGGGCTGAAAACGGCCCATATTAATGTCTGTCAACGAGAAGCTGCCCATATTAAGGTCTGTCAACGAGAAGCTGCCCATATTAATGTCTGTCTACGAGAAGCTGCCCATATTAATGTCTGTCAACGAGAAGCTGCCCAGGAAAGGGCTGAAAACGGCCCATATGTCTGTCAACGAGAAGCTGCCCAGGAAAGGGCTGAAAACGGCCCATATTAATGTCTGTCTACGAGAAGCTGCCCATATTAATGTCTGTCTACGAGAAGCTGCCCAGGAAAGGGCTGAAAACGGCCCATATTAATGTCTGTCAACGAGAAGCTGGCCAGGAAAGGGCTGAAAACGGCCCATATTAATGTGTCAACGAGAAGCTGCCCATATTAATGTCTGTCAACGAGAAGCTGCCCATATTAATGTCTGTCAACGAGAAGCTGCCCATATTAATGTCTGTCTACGAGAAGCTGCCCATATTAATGTCTGTCAACGAGAAGCTGCCCAGGAAAGGGCTGAAAACGGCCCATATTAATGTCTGTCAACGAGAAGCTGCCCATATTAATGTCTGTCAACAAGAAGCTGCCCATACTAATGTCTGTCAACGAGAAGCTGCCCATATTAATGTCTGTCAACGAGAAGCTGCCCATATTAATGTCTGTCAACGAGAAGCTGCCCAGGAAAGGGCTGAAAACGGCCCATATTAATGTCTGTCAACGAGAAGCTGCCCATATTAATGTCTGTCAACGAGAAGCTGCCCATATTAATGTCTGTCAACGAGAAGCTGCCCAGGAAAGGACTGAAAACGGCCCATATTAATGTCTGTCAATGAGAAGCTGCCCATATTAATGTCTGTCAACGAGAAGCTGCCCATATTAATGTCTGTCAACGAGAAGCTGCCCATACTTGCTTCTACACCTGCATTGCTTGCTGTTTGGGGTTTTAGGCTGGGTTTCTGTACAGCACTTTGAGATATCAGCTGATGTACGAAGGGCTATATAAATAAATTTGATTTGACTAATGTCTGTCAACGAGAAGCTGCCCATATTAATGTCTGTCAACGAGAAGCTGCCCATATTAATGTCTGTCAACGAGAAGCTGCCCATATTAATGTCGGTCAACGAGAAGCTGCCCATATTAATGTCTGTCAACGAGAAGCTGCCCATATTAATGTCTGTCAACAAGAAGCTGCCCATATTCATGTCTGTCTACGAGAAGCTGCCCAGGAAAGGGCTGAAAACGGCCCATATTAATGTCTGTCAACGAGAAGCTGCCCATATTAAGGTCTGTCAACGAGAAGCTGCCCATATTAATGTCTGTCTACGAGAAGCTGCCCATATTAATGTCTGTCAACGAGAAGCTGCCCAGGAAAGGGCTGAAAACGGCCCATATGTCTGTCAACGAGAAGCTGCCCAGGAAAGGGCTGAAAACGGCCCATATTAATGTCTGTCTACGAGAAGCTGCCCATATTAATGTCTGTCTACGAGAAGCTGCCCAGGAAAGGGCTGAAAACGGCCCATATTAATGTCTGTCAACGAGAAGCTGGCCAGGAAAGGGCTGAAAACGGCCCATATTAATGTGTCAACGAGAAGCTGCCCAGGAAAGGGCTGAAAACGGCCCATATTAATGTCTGTCAATGAGAAGCTGCCCATATTAATGTCTGTCTACGAGAAGCTGCCCATATTAATGTCTGTCTAAGAGAAGCTGCCCATATTAATGTCTGTCAACGAGAAGCTGCCCAGGAAAGGGCTGAAAACGGCCCATATGTCTGTCAACGAGAAGCTGCCCAGGAAAGGGCTGAAAACGGCCCATATTAATGTCTGTCTACGAGAAGCTGCCCATATTAATGTCTGTCTACGAGAAGCTGCCCAGGAAAGGGCTGAAAACGGCCCATATTAATGTCTGTCAACGAGAAGCTGGCCAGGAAAGGGCTGAAAACGGCCCATATTAATGTGTCAACGAGAAGCTGCCCAGGAAAGGGCTGAAAAAGGCCCATATTAATGTCTGTCACCGAGAAGCTGCCCATATTAATGTCTGTCAACGAGAAGCTGCCCAGGAAAGGGCTGAAAAAGGCCCATATTAATGTCTGTCAACGAGAAGCTGCCCATATTAATGTCTGTCAACGAGAAGCTGCCCATATTAATGTCTGTCAACGAGAAGCTGCCCAGGAAAGGGCTGAAAAAGGCCCATATTAATGTCTGTCAACGAGAAGCTGCCCATATTAATGTCTGTCAACGAGAAGCTGCCCATATTAATGTCTGTCAACGAGAAGCTGCCCATATTAATGTCTGTCAACGAGAAGCTGCCCATATTAATGTCTGTCAACGAGAAGCTGCCCAGGAAAGGGCTGAAAAAGGCCCATATGTCTGTCAACGAGAAGCTGCCCATATTAATGTCTGTCAACGAGAAGCTGCCCATATTAATGTCTGTCAACGAGAAGCTGCCCATATTAACGTCTGTCAACGAGAAGCTGCCCATATTAAATGTCTGTCTATGAGAAGCTGGCCAGGAAAGGGCTGAAAACGGCCCATATTAATGTGTCAACGAGAAGCTGCCCAGGAAAGGGCTGAAAACGGCCCATATTAATGTCTGTCAATGAGAAGCTGCCCAGGAAAGGGCTGAAAAAGGCCCATATTAATGTCTGTCACCGAGAAGCTGCCCATATTAATGTCTGTCAACGAGAAGCTGCCCAGGAAAGGGCTGAAAAAGGCCCATATTAATGTCTGTCAACGAGAAGCTGCCCATATTAATGTCTGTCAACGAGAAGCTGCCCATATTAATGTCTGTCAACGAGAAGCTGCCCAGGAAAGGGCTGAAAAAGGCCCATATTAATGTCTGTCAACGAGAAGCTGCCCATATTAATGTCTGTCAACGAGAAGCTGCCCATATTAATGTCTGTCAACGAGAAGCTGCCCATATTAACGTCTGTCAACGAGAAGCTGCCCATATTAATGTCTGTCTATGAGAAGCTGCCCAGGAAAGGGCTGAAAACGGCCCATATTAATGTGTCAACGAGAAGCTGCCCAGGAAAGGGCTGAAAACGGCCCATATTAATGTCTGTCAATGAGAAGCTGCCCAGGAAAGGGCTGAAAAAGGCCCATATTAATGTCTGTCACCGAGAAGCTGCCCATATTAATGTCTGTCAACGAGAAGCTGCCCAGGAAAGGGCTGAAAAAGGCCCATATTAATGTCTGTCAACGAGAAGCTGCCCATATTAATGTCTGTCAACGAGAAGCTGCCCATATTAATGTCTGTCAACGAGAAGCTGCCCAGGAAAGGGCTGAAAAAGGCCCATATTAATGTCTGTCAACGAGAAGCTGCCCATATTAATGTCTGTCAACGAGAAGCTGCCCATATTAATGTCTGTCAACGAGAAGCTGCCCATATTAACGTCTGTCAACGAGAAGCTGCCCATATTAATGTCTGTCTATGAGAAGCTGCCCAGGAAAGGGCTGAAAACGGCCCATATTAATATATATATATATGTAGCCTTAGAAATAAGGGTCAGGAAATGAATAACTTGCTAACGCCCGATAACATTGATATAATTAGCCTTTTCTGAGAATCACTTTGATGATACAGCAGCAGCCATACAAGGATACAACATCTATAGAAGAGACAGGAATGCTTATGGGGGAGGTGTTGTATATATTCAGAGCCATATTCCCTGTGATGTTTAGAGAAGATATCATGCAACATCTATAGAAGAGACAGGAATGCTTATGGGGGAGGTGTTGCTGTGTATATTCAGAGCCATATCCCTGGAATGCTTAGAGAAGATATCATGTAACATTTATAGAAAAGACAGGAATGCTTATGGGGGAGGTGTTGTTGTATATATTCAGAGCCGTATTCCCTGTGATGCTTAGAGAAGATATCATGTAACATCTATAGAAGAGACAGGAATGCTTATGGGGGAGGTGTTGTTGTATATATTCAGAGCCATATTCCCTGTGATGCTTAGAGAAGATATCATGTAACATCTATAGAAGAGACAGGAATGCTTATGGGGGAGGTGTTGTTGTATATATTCAGAGCCATATTCCCTGTGATGTTTAGAGAAGATATCATGCAACATCTATAGAAGAGACAGGAATGCTTATGGGGGAGGTGTTGCTGTGTATATTCAGAGCCATATCCCTGGAATGCTTAGAGAAGATATCATGTAACATTTATAGAAAAGACAGGAATGCTTATGGGGGAGGTGTTGTTGTATATATTCAGAGCCGTATTCCCTGTGATGTTTAGAGAAGATATCATGCAACATCTATAGAAGAGACAGGAATGCTTATGGGGGAGGTGTTGCTGTGTATATTCAGAGCCATATCCCTGGAATGCTTAGAGAAGATATCATGTAACATTTATAGAAAAGACAGGAATGCTTATGGGGGAGGTGTTGTTGTATATATTCAGAGCCGTATTCCCTGTGATGCTTAGAGAAGATATCATGTAACATCTATAGAAGAGACAGGAATGCTTATGGGGGAGGTGTTGTTGTATATATTCAGAGCCATATTCCCTGTGATGCTTAGAGAAGATATCATGTAACATCTATAGAAGAGACAGGAATGCTTATGGGGGAGGTATTGTTGTATATATTCAGAGCCATATTCCCTGTGATGTTTAGAGAAGATATCATGTAACATCTATAGAAGAGACAGGAATGCTTATGGGGGAGGTGTTGTTGTATATATTCAGAGCCATATTCCCTGTGATGCTTAGAGAAGATATCATGTAACATCTATAGAAGAGACAGGAATGCTTATGGGGGAGGTGTTGTTGTATATATTCAGAGCCATATTCCCTGTGATGTTTAGAGAAGATATCATGTCAGGTGTTATTGAAGTGTTGTGGTTGCAGATCTAAAGCCTTTTATTGTGGGGTGTTGCTGTAGGCCACCAAGTGCTAACAGTCAGTATCTAAATAATGTGTAAAATGTTTGATAGGGTATGTGATGTAAACAGAGAGGTCTACTTTCTCAGGGGACCTGAATATTGACTGGTTTTCATCAAGCTGTCCTCTCAAGAGGAAGCTTCTCACTGTAACCAGTGTCTGTAATCTGGTTCAGGTTATTAATCAACCCACTCAACAGGAAGCTTCTCACTGTAACCAGTGTCTGTAATCTGGTTCAGGTTATTAATCAACCCACTCAACAGGAAGCTTCTCACTGTAACCAGTGTCTGTAATCTGGTTCAGGTTATTAATCAACCCACTCAACAGGAAGCTTCTCACTGTAACCAGTGTCTGTAATCTGGTTCAGGTTATTAATCAACCCACTCAACAGGAAGCTTCTCACTGTAACCAGTGTCTGTAATCTGGTTCAGGATGTATCCACTAATAATAATAACAATAATAAACACTACAGGAACAAGATCATCCATGTGTATCGATCAAATTTCTACTGATACTGTAGAACGTTGTTTATCCGTACCCATTGGATGCAGTGACCACAGTGGAGTGGCTATATACAGGAAGGACAAAGCTCCAACAGCTGGGCCTTAAATAGTATATAAGAGATCATACAAAACATTTAACTGTGACTCTTATGTGGATGATGTTAAACATATTTGTTGATGTGATTAATAAGGAACATCCAGACGCTACTCTTATTGTATATATTAAAATAGTTTTTTCCAATTATTGATAAACAAGTACCTGTTAAGAAACTGACTGTTAGAACTGTTAAGGCTCCGTGGATCGATGAAGAAACTGACTGTTAAGGCTCCGTGGATCGATGAGGAAACTGACTGTTAAGGCTCCGTGGATCGATGAGGAAACTGACTGTTAAGGCTCCGTGTATCGATGAAGAAACTGACTGTTAAGGCCCCCGAGGATCAATGAGGAAACTGACTGTTAGAACTGCTAAGGCTCCGTGGATCGATGAGGAAATGAAACTGACTGTTAAGGCTCCGTGGATCGATGAGGAGACTGACTGTCAGAACTGTTAAGGCTCTGTGGATTGATGAGGAAATGAAGAAACTGTATTGGTTGAAAGAGACGGGACAAAAGGAAGTGGCTAATCAGTCTGTCTGTACATCTGACTGGCCGACTTCCTGCCGAAGTGAGAAATGATACGACTCATCAACAAGAGAAGAAGAAACTGTATGATGAAGCCAAGATCAACAATATAAAACGTACTTTAAATGGAATTATGGGTAGAAAAGACCGATTCTACGCCGTCTTTCAGCGAATCAGATGGCTTTATTCATCACAAAACCATTTGATGTTGCCAATTAGGTTTATGTTTATTTCATTGCCAAAGTGGGAAAGTTTAGGAGGGGGAAAAGTGCCAGTGAGCAATTGTGCTCATGCATAAAACAACTAATGAAAAGGAAACGCATTGCAATTTTATAAAGTTAGCGAGGGAGATGTGGAACAATCAATCAATAATGAACAACCCTCCTGGCATTGACAACTTAGAAGGAAAGCTCAGTGAAGATGGTAACTGAATCTATAGCCACTCCTAATCGGTCATTATCTTAAATCTGAATCTAGAGGGGGAGTCTGTCTTCCGTCTAGGCCTGATGACAAAGTCATTCCGCTACCCAAGAGCGGTAAAGGGGGCCTTTAAAAATGGCTCTAACGGCAACACCTTTCAGCTTGTTGCCAGCTCTTAAAATGTGTTTCGACCAAATAGAATGCTATTGCTCTGTGAACAAATGAACAACAGTCTTTCAGCCTGCTTATAAAAGAAGGGGACTCAACATGTACTGCACTAAACAAGTGACTGATGATTGGTTGAAAGAATAAGAAGATTGCTTGATGACAGCTTTGCACACTCTTGGCGTTCTCTCAACCAGCTTCATAAGTTAGTCACCTGGAATGCATTTCAATTAACAGGCGTGCATTGTTAAAAGTTAAATTTGTGCCATTTCTTTCCTTCTTAAAGTGTTTGAGCCAATCAGTTGTGTTTATGACAAGGTAGGAGGGGTATACAGAAGATAGCTCTATTTGGTAACAGACCAAGTCCATATTATGGCAAGAAAAGCTTAAATAAGCAAAGAGAAACAGTCCATCATTACTTTAAAAGACATGAAGGTCAGTCAATACGGAGAATTTCAAGAAAGTTTCTTCCAAGTGTAGTCGCATAAACCACCAAGCGCTATGAAGAAACTGGCTCTCATGAGGACCACCACAGAGACAGGAAGAACCAGAGTTACCTCTGCTGCAGAGGATAAATTCATTAGAGTTTACTGCACTTCAGAATGCAGCCCAAATAAATGCTTCACAGAGTTCCAGTAACAGACACATCTCAACATCAACTGTTCAGAGACTCGTTAAATTGGTCTTTCATGGTCGAATTGCTGCAAAGAAACCACTACTAAAGGACACCAATAATAAGAAGAGACTTGGGCCAACAAACACGAGCAATGGACATTAGACCGGTGGAAATCTGTCCTTTGGTCTGATGAGTCCAAATTTAAGATTTTTGGTTCCAACCGCTGTGTCTTTGAGAGACGAAGAGGAGGTGAACGGAGGATCTCCACATGTGTGGTACAAACACACACACACACCCGTTCATAAGTTTGGGGTCACTTAGACGTGTCCTTGTTTTTGAAAGGAAAGCTAATATTTTGTCCATTAAAATAACATCAAATTGATCAGAAATACAGTGTAGACATTGCTAATGTTGTAAATGACTATTCTAGCTGGAAACGGCAGATTTTCTTATGGAATCATCCCTCCTGTGTTCCAATGACACATTGTGTTAGCTAATCCAAGCTTATCATTTTAAAAGGCTAATTGGTCAGAAATAGAAAACCCTTTTTCGGATGTGCTAACATAATTGCAAACTGTTCTGATTAAAGAAGCAATAAAACTGGCCTTCTTTAGACTAGTTGAGTATCTGGAGCGTCAGCATTTGTGGGTTTGATTACAGGCTCGAAATGGCTAGAATCAAAGACCTTTCTTCTGAAACTCGTCAGTCTTATTTTTCGGAGAAATTCCATGCAAGAAATTGCTAAGAAACTGAAGATCTCGTACAACGCTGTGCACTACTTCCTTCACAGAACAGCGCAAACTGGCTCTAACCAGAATAGAAAGAGGAGTGGGAGGCCCCGGTGCACAACTGAGCAAGAGGACAAGTACATTAGAGTGTCTAGTTTGTGAAACAGACTCCTCTCACAAGTCCTCAACTGGCAGCTTCATGAAATAGTACCCGCAAAACAACAGTGAAAAGGCGACCCCGGGATGCTGGCCTGCTAGGCAAGAAGGTCAGCACCCCTGAGTCGCCTCTTCACTGTTGACGTTGAGACTGGTGTTTTGCGGGTACTATTTAATGAAGCTGCCAGTTGAGGACTTGTGAGAGGAGTCTGTTTCACAAACTAGACACTCTAATGTACTTGTCCTCTTGCTCAGTTGTGCACCGAGTCAGTCCACCTTGTGAATGAATGGAAGAATCTCTCTACAGATTTCTCTCTACACTGATCTCCTTCACCTCAGAACAGAGTGTTTTGGATTTAAAAAAATATTATATTCACATCTCTCTTATAACCTGCACTCAATTAACCTACCCTCTCACGCCCCTGCTCCATGTTCACAACCCTTTCAGAGAGGGCCTGCTGAAACCCTTTCAGAGAGGGCTGGGGAACAGGAGAGGGCCTGCTGAAACCCTTTCAGAGAGGGCCTGCTGAAACCCTTTCAGAGAGGGCCTGCTGAAACCCTTTCAGAGAGGGCCTGCTGAAACCCTTTCAGAGAGGGCCTGCTGAAACCCTTTCAGAGAGGGCTGGGGAACAGGAGAGGGCCTGCTGGAACCCTTTCAGAGAGGGCCTGCTGAAACCCTTTCAGAGAGGGCCTGCTGAAACCCTTTCAGAGAGGGCCTGCTGAAACCCTTTCAGAGAGGGCTGGGGAACAGGAGAGGGCCTGCTGAAACCCTTTCAGAGAGGGCCTGGTAGAAACCCTTTCAGAGAGGGCCTGGTAGAAACCCTTTCAGAGAGGGCCTGGTAGAAACCCTTTCAGAGAGGGCCTGGTAGAAACCCTTTCAGAGAGGGCTGGGGAACAGGAGAGGGCCTGCTGAAACCCTTTCAGAGAGGGCCTGGTAGAAACCCTTTCAGAGAGGGCTGGGGAACAGGAGAGGGCCTGCTGAAACCCTTTCAGAGAGGGCCTGGTAGAAACCCTTTCAGAGAGGGCCTGGTAGAAACCCTTTCAGAGAGGGCCTGGTAGAAACCCTTTCAGAGAGGGCTGGGGAACAGGAGAGGGCCTGCTGGAACCCTTTCAGAGAGGGCCTGCTGAAACCCTTTCAGAGAGGGCCTGCTGAAACCCTTTCAGAGAGGGCTGGGGTACAGGAGAGGGCCTGCTGAAACCCTTTCAGAGAGGGCCTGGTAGAAACCCTTTCAGAGAGGGCCTGGTAGAAACCCTTTCAGAGAGGGCCTGGTAGAAACCCTTTCAGAGAGGGCTGGGGAACAGGAGAGGGCCTGCTGAAACCCTTTCAGAGAGGGCCTGGTAGAAACCCTTTCAGAGAGGGCTGGGGAACAGGAGAGGGCCTGCTGAAACCCTTTCAGAGAGGGCCTGGTAGAAACCCTTTCAGAGAGGGCCTGGTAGAAACCCTTTCAGAGAGGGCTGGGGAACAGGAGAGGGCCTGCTGAAACCCTTTCAGAGAGGGCCTGGTAGAAACCCTTTCAGAGAGGGCTGGGGAACAGGAGAGGGCCTGCTGAAACCCTTTCAGAGAGGGCCTGGTAGAAACCCTTTCAGAGAGGGCCTGGTAGAAACCCTTTCAGAGAGGGCCTGGTAGAAACCCTTTCAGAGAGGGCTGGGGAACAGGAGAGGGCCTGCTGAAACCCTTTCAGAGAGGGCCTGGTAGAAACCCTTTCAGAGAGGGCCTGCTGAAACCCTTTCAGAGAGGGCCTGCTGAAACCCTTTCAGAGAGGGCTGGGGAACAGGAGAGGGCCTGCTGAAACCCTTTCAGAGAGGGCTGGGGAACAGGAGAGGGCCTGGTAGAAACCCTTTCAGAGAGGGCTGGGGCACAGGAGAGGGCCTGGTAGAAACCCTTTCAGAGAGGGCCTGCTGAAACCCTTTCAGAGAGGGCTGGGGCACAGGAGAGGGCCTGCTGAAACCCTTTCAGAAAGGGCTGGGGCACAGGAGAGGGTCTGCTGAAACCCTTTCAGAGAGGGCCTGCTGAAACCCTTTCAGAGAGGGCCTGCTGAAACCCTTTCAGAGAGGGCTGGGGCACAGGAGAGGGCCTGCTGAAACCCTTTCAGAGAGGGCTGGGGCACAGGAGAGGGCCTGCTGAAACCCTTTCAGAGAGGGCTGGGGCACAGGAGAGGGCCTGCTGAAACCCTTTCAGAGAGGGCTGGGGCACAGGAGAGGGCCTGGTAGAAACCCTTTCAGAGAGGGCCTGGTAGAAACCCTTTCAGAGAGGGCTGGGGAACAGGAGAGGGCCTGGTAGAAACCCCTTCTGAGAGGGCTGGGGAACAGGAGAGGGCCTGGTAGAAACCCTTTCAGAGAGGGCTGGGGCACAGGAGAGGGCCTGCTGAAACCCTTTCAGAGAGGGCTGGGGCACAGGAGAGGGCCTGCTGAAACCCTTTCAGAGAGGGCTGGGGCACAGGAGAGGGCCTGGTAGAAACCCTTTCAGAGAGGGCCTGGGGAACAGAAGAGGGCCTGGTAGAAACCCTTTCAGAGAGGGCTGGGGCACAGGAGAGGGCCTGGTAGAAACCCCTTCAGAGAGGGCCTGGTAGAAACCCTTTCAGAGAGGGCTGGGGAACAGGAGAGGGACTGGTATAAACCCTTTCAGAGAGGGCCTGGTAGAAACCCTTTCAGAGAGGTCTGGGGAACAGGAGAAGGCCTGGTAAAAACCCCTTCAGAGAGGGCTGGGGCACAGGAGAGGGCCTGGTAGAAACCCTTTCAGATGGGGCTGGGGAACAGGAGAGGGCCTGGTAGAAACCCTTTCAGAGAGGGCTGGGGCACAGGAGAGGGCCTGGTAGAAACCCTTTCAGAGAGGGCCTGGGGAACAGAAGAGGGCCTGGTAGAAACCCTTTCAGAGAGGGCTGGGGCACAGGAGAGGGCCTGGTTGAAACCCCTTCAGAGAGGGCCTGGTAGAAACCCTTTCAGAGAGGGCTGGGGAACAGGAGAGGGCCTGGTAGAAACCCTTTCAGAGAGGGCCTGGTAGAAACCCTTTCAGAGAGGTCTGGGGAACAGGAGAAGGCCTGGTAAAAAACCCTTCAGAGAGGGCTGGGACACAGGAGAGGGCCTGGTAGAAACCCTTTCAGATGGGGCTGGGGAACAGGAGAGGGCCTGGTAGAAACCCTTTCAGAGAGGGCCTGGTAGAAACCCTTTCAGAGAGGGCTGGGGAACAGGAGAGGGCCTGGTAGAAACCCTTTCAGATGGGGCTGGGGAACAGGAGAGGACCTGGTAGAAACCCTTTCAGAGAGGGCCTGGTAGAAACCCTTTCAGAGAGGGCCTGGTAGAAACCCTTTCAGAGAGGGCCTGCTGAAACCCCTTTCAGAGAGGGCCTGCTGAAACCCCTTTCAGAGAGGGCCTGCTGAAACCCCTTTCAGAGAGGGCCTGGTAGAAACCCTTTCAGAGAGGGCCTGCTGAAACCCTTTCAGAGAGGGCCTGGAGAAAAACATTATGTTTTAGTGCTTCTGAATGGAAGGGACCAACACTATGGACTAATACCACGATACTATGGACTAATACCACAACACTATGGACTAATACCACAACACTGTGGACTAATACCACAACACTGTGGACTAATACCACAACACTGTGGACTAATACCACAACACTGTGGACTAATACCACAACACTGTGGACTAATACCACAACACTGTGGACTAATACCACAACACTGTGGACTAATACCACAACACTGTGGACTAATACCACAACACTATGGACTAACACCACAACACTATAGAGTAATACCACAACACTATAGACTAATACAACGACACTATGGACTAATACAACAACACTATAGACTAATACCACAACACTATGGACTAATACCGCAACACTATGGACTAATACAACACTATGGACTAACACCACAACACTATAGACTAATACCACAACACTATAGACTAATACCACAACACTATGGACTAATACCACAACACTATAGACTAATACCACAACACTATAGACTAATACCACAACACTATAGACTAATACCACAACACTATAGACTAATACCACAACACTATAGACTAATACCACAACACTATAGACTAATACCACAACACTATAGACTAATACCACAACACTATAGACTAATTAAACACTATGGACTAATACCACAACACTATGGACTAATTAAACACTATGGACTAATACCACAACACTATGGACTAATTAAACACTATGGACTAACACCACAACACTATGGACTAATACCACAACACTATGGACTAATTAAACACTATGGACTAACACCACAACACTATGGACTAACACCACAACACTATGGACTAACACCACAACACTATGGACTAATACCACAACACTATGGACTAATACCACAACACTGTGGACTAATACCACAAACACTGTGGACTAATACCACAACCCTGTGGACTAATACCACAACCCTGTGGACTAATACCACAACACTGTGGACTAATACCACAACACTGTGGACTAATACCACAACACTGTGGACTAATTAAACACTATGGACTAACACCACAACACTATGGACTAACACCACAACACTATGGACTAACACCACAACATTATGGACTAACACCACAACATTATGGACTAACACCACAACATTATGGACTAACACCACAACACTATGGACTAATACCACAACACTGTGGACTAATACCATAACACTATGGACTAACACCACAACACTATGGACTAATACCACAACACTATAGACTAATACCACAACACTATAGACTAATACCACAACACTATGGACTAACACCACAACACTATAGACTAATACCACAACACTATAGACTAATACCACAACACTACAGACTAATACCACAACACTATGGACTAATACCACAACACTATAGACTAATACCACAACACTATAGACTAATACCACAACACTATAGACTAATACCACAACACTATAGACTAATACCACAACACTATAGACTAATACCACAACACTATAGACTAATACCACAACACTATAGACTAATACCACAACACTATAGACTAATTAAACACTATGGACTAATACCACAACACTATGGACTAATTAAACACTATGGACTAATACCACAACACTATGGACTAATTAAACACTATGGACTAACACCACAACACTATGGACTAATACCACAACACTATGGACTAATTAAACACTATGGACTAACACCACAACACTATGGACTAACACCACAACACTATGGACTAATACCACAACACTATGGACTAATACCACAACACTGTGGACTAATACCACAACACTGTGGACTAATACCACAACACTGTGGACTAATACCACAACCCTGTGGACTAATACCACAACACTGTGGACTAATACCACAACACTGTGGACTAATTAAACACTATGGACTAACACCACAACACTATGGACTAACACCACAACACTATGGACTAACACCACAACATTATGGACTAACACCACAACATTATGGACTAACACCACAACATTATGGACTAACACCACAACACTATGGACTAATACCACAACACTGTGGACTAATACCATAACACTATGGACTAACACCACAACACTATGGACTAATACCACAACACTATAGACTAATACAACAACACTATGGACTAATACAACAACACTATGGACTAATACCGCAACACTATGGACTAATACCGCAACACTATGGACTAATACAACACTATGGACTAAAACCACAACACTATAGACTAATACCACAACACTATGGACTAATACCACAACACTATGGACTAATACCACAACACTATAGACTAATACCACAATACTATAGACTAATACCACAACACTATAGACTAATACCACAACACTATAGACTAATACCGCAACACTATAGACTAATACCGCAACACTATGGACTAATACCGCAACACTATGGACTAATACAACACTATGGACTAAAACCACACTATGGACTAACACCACAACACTATAGACTAACACCACAACACTATAGACTAATACCACAACACTATGGACTAATACAACACTATAGACTAATACCACAACACTATGTACTAACACGACAACACTATAGACTAACACGACAACACTATAGACTAATACCACAACACTATAGACTAATACCACAACACTATAGACTAATACCACAACACTATAGACTAATACCACAACACTATAGACTAATACCACAACACTATAGACTAATACCACAACACTATGGACTAATACCACAACACTATGGACTAATACCACAACACTATAGACTAATACCACAACACTATAGACTAATACCACAACACTATAGACTAATACCACAACACTATAGACTAATACCACAACACTATAGACTAATACCACAACACTATAGACTAATACCACAACACTATGGACTAATACCACAACACTATAGACTAATACCACAACACTATGGACTAATACCACAACACTATGGACTAATACCACAACACTATAGACTAATACCACAACACTATGGACTAATACCACAACACTATAGACTAATACCACAACACTATGGACTAATACAACAACACTATAGACTAATACCACAACACTATGGACTAATGCCACAACACTATGGACTAATACCACAACACTATGGACTAATACCGCAACACTATGGACTAATACCGCACCACTATGGACTAATACCGCACCACTATGGACTAATACAACAACACTATAGACGAATACCACAACACTATAGACTAATACCACAACACTATAGACTAATACCACAACACTATGGACTAATACAACAACACTATAGACTAATACCACAACACTATAGACTAATACCACAACACTATAGACTAATACCACAACACTATAGACTAATACCACAACACCATGGACTAATACCACAACACTATGGACTAATACCACAACACTATAGACTAATACAACAACACTATAGACTAATACCACAACACTATAGACTAATACCACAACACTATAGACTAATACCACAACACTATGGACTAATTAAACACAATGGACTAATACCACAACACTATGGACTAATACCACAACACTATGGACTAATTAAACACTATGGACTAACACCACAACACTATGGACTAATTAAACACTATGGACTAATACCACAACACTATGGACTAATTAAACACTATGGACTAACACCACAACACTATGGACTAACACCACAACACTATGGACTAATTAAACACTATGGACTAATACCACAACACTATAGACTAATACCACAACACCATGGACTAATACCACAACACTATGGACTAATACCACAACACTATAGACTAATACCACAACACTATAGACTAATACAACAACACTATAGACTAATACCACAACACTATAGACTAATACCACAACACTATGGACTAATTAAACACAATGGACTAATACCACAACACTATGGACTAATACCACAACACTATGGACTAATTAAACACTATGGACTAACACCACAACACTATGGACTAATTAAACACTATGGACTAATACCACAACACTATGGACTAATTAAACACTATGGACTAACACCACAACACTATGGACTAACACCACAACACTATGGACTAATTAAACACTATGGACTAACACCACAACACTATAGACTAATACCACAACACTATAGACTAATACCACAACACTATAGACTAATACCACAACACTATGGACTAATACAACAACACTATAGACTAATACCACAACACTATGGACTAATACCACAACACTATGGACTAATACCGCACCACTATGGACTAATACCGCACCACTATGGACTAATACAACACCACTATGGACTAATACAACACTATGGACTAAAACCACACTATGGACTAACACCACAACACTATAGACTAATACCACAACACTATGGACTAATACAACACTATAGACTAATACCACAACACTATAGACTAATACCACAACACTATAGACTAATACCACAACACTATAGACTAATACCACAACACTATAGACTAATACCACAACACTATAGGACTAATACCACAACACTATAGACTAATACCACAACACTATAGACTAATACCACAACACTATAGACTAATACCACAAACACTATAGACTAATACCACAACACTATAGACTAATACCACAACACTATGGACTAATACCACAACACTATGGACTAATACCACAACACTATGGACTAATACCACAACACTATGGACTAATACAACAACACTATAGACTAATTACCGCAACACTATGGGACTAATACAACACTATGGACTAAAACCACACTATGGACTAAAACCACACTATGGACTAACACCACAACACTATAGACTAGTAATACAACACTATAGACTAATACCACACACTATGGACTAATACCACAACACTATGGACTAACACGACAACACTATAGACTATACCACAACACTATAGACTAATACCACAACACTATAGACTAATACCACAACACTATAGACTAATACCACAACCACTATGGACTAATACCACAACACTATGGACTAATACCACAACACTATAGACTAATACCACAACACTATAGACTAATACCACAACACTATAGACTAATACCACAACACTATAGACTAATACCACAACACTATAGACTAATACCACAACACTATAGACTAATACCACAACACTATAGACTAATACCACAACACTATAGACTAATACCACAACACTATAGACTAATACCGCAACACTATAGACTAATACCACAACACTATAGACTAATACCACAACACTATAGACTAATACCACAACACTATAGACTAATACCACAACACTATGGACTAACACCACAACACTATAGACTAATACCACAACACTATGGACTAATACCACAACACTATGGACTAATACCACAACACTATGGACTAATACCACAACACTATGGACTAATACCACAACACTATGGACTAATACAACACAAGAGATCCTCTCTTCTAATAGGCCGACCTGCCAACAGGAATGAGATATAATATGGTATAAATAATGGCAATGACATGTCACGATGACTGTTAGTGACACCTGGTTTTAGAAGGAACAAAACACTGTTCTCAGAATATGACGATGACAAATGTGGCCGATGTGAAGACGACACAGTGGAAATGACATCAAATCTATTTCCTGTTAAGATGTGAAGCATCTCTGTCCACACGGACAGAAGGACCAAGCAACGCACGAGGCAATCTGACAACTTCAGAAAACCCATTTGGCCAGACATTTCATGGCTAGAATCCGCAACAGGGCCCCACAGGGGAGGAGAGAGAGAGTGAGTTCAGAACTATTCATACTCCTTTACATATTCTATATGTTGTTGTGCTACAGCCTGAATTCAAAATTGATTCCATTTATTTAAAACAGAATGTCCCCGACTTCACACAATACCCCCATAATGACAAAGTGAAAACATGTTTTTCAATTTTTTGGGGGAAAATGAAATATTTAATTTCTATAAGTATTCACACACACACTCTTTGTAAAAGCACTTTAGGCAGTGATTACAGCCAAGGGTTTTTCTGTGGATGTCTCTAAGAGCTTCCAACACCTGGAGTGTGCAAAACAACATTATCATTTTTTTTATTTTATAATTCAAGCTCTGTCAAATTGGTTGTTGATCATTGCCATAGATGTTCAAGTAGATTTAAATCTAAACTGTAACTCGGCATCTCAGGAATAGTCACTGTCTTCTTGGTAAGTAACTCCAGTGTAGATTTGGCCTCGTGTCTTAGGTTATTATCCTGTTGAAATGTGAATTAATCTCCTAGTGTCTAGTGGAAAGCAGAACCGGGTTTTCCTCTAGGATTTTACCTGTGCTTAGCTTCATTCTGTTTTTTTTTTTATCCTGAAAAACTCTTTAGACCTTAGCGATTACAAGTATACCCATAACTTGATGCAGCCACCACTTTGCTAGGAAATATGTAGAGTGGTACTCAGTAATGTGTTGTAATTTTTTTATGTGGAATATTTGCAGGGAGGCAGGATAGCCTAGTGGTTAGAGTGTAGAGGAGGCAGGGTAGACTAGTGGTTAGAGTGTAGAGGAGGCAGGGTAGACTAGTGGTTAGAGTGTAGAGGAGGCAGGGTAGCCTAGTGGTTAGAGTGTAGAGGCGGCAGGTAGCCTAGTGGTTAGAGTAGAGAGGTGGCAGGGTAGCCTAGTGGTTAGAGTGTAGAGGTGGCAGGGTAGCCTAGCGGTTAGAGTGTAGAGGAGGCAGGGTAGCCTAGCGGTTAGAGTGTAGAGGCGGTAGGTAGCCTAGCGGTTAGAGTGTAGAGGAGGAAGGTAGCCTAGCGGTTAGAGTGTAGAGGAGGCAGGGTAGCCTAGTGGTTAGAGTGTAGAGGAGGCAGGTAGCCTAGCGGTTAGAGTGTAGAGGAGGCAGGGTAGACTAGCGGTTAGAGTGTAGAGGAGGCAGGGTAGACTAGCGGTTAGAGTGTAGAGGAGGCAGGGTAGCCTAGCGGGTAGAGTGTAGAGGCGGCAGGGTAGCCTAGCGGTTAGAGTGTAGAGGCGGCAGGGTAGCCTAGCGGTTAGAGTGTAGAGGCGGCAGGGTAGCCTAGCGGTTAGAGTGTAGAGGCGGCAGGGTAGCCTAGCGGTTAGAGTGTAGAGGCGGCAGGGTAGCCTAGCGGTTAGAGTGTAGAGGCGGCAGGGTAGACTAGTGGTTAGAGTGTAGAGGGGGCAGGGTAGCCTAGTGGTTAGAGTGTAGAGGCGGCAGGGTAGACTAGTGGTTAGAGTGTAGAGGCGGCAGTGTAGCCTAGTGGTTAGAGTGTAGAGGCGGCAGGGTAGACTAGTGGTTAGAGTGTAGAGGGGCAGGGTAGCCTAGTGGTTAGAGTGTAGAGGCGGCAGGGTAGACTAGTGGTTAGAGTGTAGAGGCGGCAGGGTAGCCTAATGGTTAGAGTGTAGAGGCGGCAGGGTAGCCTAGTGGTTAGAGTGTAGAGGCGGCAGGGTAGCCTAGTGGTTAGAGTGTAGAGGCGGCAGGGTAGCCTAGTGGTTAGAGTGTAGAGGCGGTAGGTAGCCTAGTGGTTAGAGTGTAGAGGCGGCAGGGTAGCCTAGTGGTTAGAGTGTAGAGGCGGCAGGGTAGCCTAGTGGTTAGAGTGTAGAGGCGGCAGGGTAGCCTAGTGGTTAGAGTGTAGAGGCGGCAGGGTAGCCTAGTGGTTAGAGTGTAGAGGTGGCAGGGTAGCCTAGTGGTTAGAGTGTAGAGGAGGCAGGGTAGCCTAGTGGTTAGAGTGTAGAGGAGGCAGGGTAGCCTAGTGGTTAGAGTGTAGAGGTGGCAGGGTAGCCTAGTGGTTAGAGTGTAGAGGCGGCAGGGTAGCCTAGTGGTTAGAGCGTTGGACTAGTAACCGGAAGGTTGCAAGATCAAACCCTCCGAGCTGACAAGGTACAAATCTGTCGTTCTGCCCCTGAACAAGGCAGTTAACCCCACTGTTCCTAGACCAGTTAACCCACTGTTCCACTGTTCCTAGACCAGTTAACCCCACTGTTCCTAGACCAGTTAACCCCACTGTTCCTAGACCAGTTAACCCCACTGTTCCTAGACCAGTTAACCCCACTGTTCCTAGACCAGTTAACCCCACTGTTCCTAGACCAGTTAACCCCACTGTTCCTAGACCAGTTAACCCCACTGTTCCTAGACCAGTAACCCCACTGTTCCTAGACCAGTTAACCCCACTGTTCCTAGACCAGTTAACCCCAACTGTTCCTAGACCAGTTAACCCCACTGTTCCTAGACCAGTTAAACCCCACTGTTCCTAGACCAGTTAACCCCACTGTTCCTAGACCAGTTAACCCCACTGTTCCTAGACCAGTTAACCCCCACTGTTCCTAGACCAGTTAACCCCACTGTTCCTAGACCAGTTAACCCCACTGTTCCTAGACCAGTTAACCCCACTGTTCCTAGACCAGTTAACCCCACTGTTTCCTAGACCAGTTAACCCCCACTGTTCCTAGACCAGTTAACCCCACTGTTCCTAGACCAGTTAACCCCACTGTTCCTAGACCAGTTAACCCCACTGTTCCTAGACCAGTTAACCCCACTGTTCCTAGACCAGTTAACCCCACTGTTCCTAGACCAGTTAACCCCACTGTTCCTAGACCAGTTAACCCCACTGTTCCTAGACCAGTTAACCCCACTGTTCCTAGACCAGTTAACCCCACTGTTCCTAGACCAGTTAACCCCACTGTTCCTAGACCAGTTAACCCCACTGTTCCTAGACCAGTTAACCCCACTGTTCCTAGACCAGTTAACCCCACTGTTCCTAGACCAGTTAACCCCACTGTTCCTAGACCAGTTAACCCCACTGTTCCTAGACCAGTTAACCCCACTGTTCCTAGACCAGTTAACCCCACTGTTCCTAGACCAGTTAACCCCACTGTTCCTAGACCAGTTAACCCCACTGTTCCTAGACCAGTTAACCCCACTGTTCCTAGACCAGTTAACCCCACTGTTCCTAGACCAGTTAACCCACTGCTCCTAGACCAGTTAACCCACTGCTCCTAGACCAGTTAACCCACTGCTCCTAGACCAGTTAACCCACTGTTCCTAGACCAGTTAACCCACTGTTCCTAGACCAGTTAACCCACTGTTCCTAGACCAGTTAACCCACTGCTCCTAGACCAGTTAACCCACTGCTCCTAGACCAGTTAACCCACTGCTCCTAGACCAGTTAACCCACTGTTCCTAGACCAGTTAACCCACTGTTCCTAGACCAGTTAACCCACTGTTCCTAGACCAGTTAACCCACTGTTCCACTGTTCCTAGACCAGTTAACCCACTGTTCCTAGACCAGTTAACCCACTGTTCCTAGACCAGTTAACCCACTGTTCCTAGACCAGTTAACCCCACTGTTCCTAGACCAGTTAACCCACTGTTCCTAGACCAGTTAACCCACTGTTCCTAGACCAGTTAACCCACTGTTCCTAGACCAGTTAACCCACTGTTCCTAGACCAGTTAACCCACTGTTCCTAGACCAGTTAACCCACTGTTCCACTGTTCCTAGACCAGTTAACCCACTGTTCCACTGTTCCTAGACCAGTTAACCCACTGTTCCTAGACCAGTTAACCCACTGTTCCTAGGCCAGTTAACCCACTGTTCCACTGTTTCTAGGCCAGTTAACCCACTGTTCCTAGGCCAGTTAACCCACTGTTCCACTGTTCCTAGACCAGTTAACCCACTGTTCCTAGACCAGTTAACCCACTGTTCCTAGACCAGTTAACCCACTGTTCCTAGACCAGTTAACCCACTGTTCCTAGACCAGTTAACCCCACTGTTCCTAGACCAGTTAACCCACTGTTCCTAGACCAGTTAACCCACTGTTCCACTGTTCCTAGACCAGTTAACCCACTGTTCCTAGGCCAGTTAACCCACTGTTCCACTGTTCCTAGGCCAGTTAACCCACTGTTCCTAGGCCAGTTAACCCACTGTTCCTAGGCCAGTTAACCCACTGTTCCTAGGCCAGTTAACCCACTGTTCCTAGGCCAGTTAACCCACTGTTCCTAGGCCAGTTAACCCACTGTTCCTAGGCCAGTTAACCCACTGTTCCTAGGCCAGTTAACCCACTGTTCCTAGACCAGTTAACCCACTGTTCCTAGACCAGTTAACCCACTGTTCCTAGACCAGTTAACCCACTGTTCCTAGACCAGTTAACCCCACTGTTCCTAGACCAGTTAACCCACTGTTCCTAGACCAGTTAACCCACTGTTCCACTGTTCCTAGACCAGTTAACCCACTGTTCCTAGGCCAGTTAACCCACTGTTCCACTGTTCCTAGACCAGTTAACCCACTGTTCCTAGGCCAGTTAACCCACTGTTCCTAGGCCAGTTAACCCACTGTTCCTAGGCCAGTTAACCCACTGTTCCTAGGCCAGTTAACCCACTGTTCCTAGGCCAGTTAACCCACTGTTCCTAGGCCAGTTAACCCACTGTTCCTAGGCCAGTTAACCCACTGTTCCTAGGCCAGTTAACCCACTGTTCCTAGGCCAGTTAACCCACTGTTCCTAGGCCAGTTAACCCACTGTTCCTAGGCCAGTTAACCCACTGTTCCTAGGCCAGTTAACCCACTGTTCCTAGACCAGTTAACCCACTGTTCCTAGACCAGTTAACCCACTGTTCCTAGACCAGTTAACCCACTGTTCCTAGACCAGTTAACCCACTGTTCCTAGACCAGTTAACCCACTGTTCCTAGACCAGTTAACCCACTGTTCCTAGACCAGTTAACCCACTGTTCCTAGACCAGTTAACCCACTGTTCCTAGACCAGTTAACCCACTGTTCCTAGACCAGTTAACCCACTGTTCCTAGACCAGTTAACCCACTGTTCCTAGACCAGTTAACCCACTGTTCCTAGACCAGTTAACCCACTGTTCCTAGACCAGTTAACCCACTGTTCCTAGACCAGTTAACCCACTGTTCCTAGACCAGTTAACCCACTGTTCCTAGACCAGTTAACCCACTGTTCCTAGACCAGTTAACCCACTGTTCCTAGACCAGTTAACCCACTGTTCCTAGACCAGTTAACCCACTGTTCCTAGACCAGTTAACCCACTGTTCCTAGACCAGTTAACCCACTGTTCCTAGACCAGTTAACCCACTGTTCCTAGACCAGTTAACCCACTGTTCCTAGACCAGTTAACCCACTGTTCCTAGACCAGTTAACCCACTGTTCCTAGACCAGTTAACCCACTGTTCCTAGACCAGTTAACCCACTGTTCCTAGACCAGTTAACCCACTGTTCCTAGACCAGTTAACCCACTGTTCCTAGACCAGTTAACCCACTGTTCCTAGACCAGTTAACCCACTGTTCCTAGACCAGTTAACCCACTGTTCCTAGACCAGTTAACCCACTGTTCCTAGACCAGTTAACCCACTGTTCCTAGACCAGTTAACCCACTGTTCCTAGACCAGTTAACCCACTGTTCCTAGACCAGTTAACCCACTGTTCCTAGACCAGTTAACCCACTGTTCCTAGACCAGTTAACCCACTGTTCCTAGACCAGTTAACCCACTGTTCCTAGACCAGTTAACCCACTGTTCCTAGACCAGTTAACCCACTGTTCCTAGACCAGTTAACCCACTGTTCCTAGACCAGTTAACCCACTGTTCCTAGACCAGTTAACCCACTGTTCCTAGACCAGTTAACCCACTGTTCCTAGACCAGTTAACCCACTGTTCCTAGACCAGTTAACCCACTGTTCCTAGACCAGTTAACCCACTGTTCCTAGACCAGTTAACCCACTGTTCCTAGACCAGTTAACCCACTGTTCCTAGACCAGTTAACCCACTGTTCCTAGACCAGTTAACCCACTGTTCCTAGACCAGTTAACCCACTGTTCCTAGACCAGTTAACCCACTGTTCCTAGACCAGTTAACCCACTGTTCCTAGACCAGTTAACCCACTGTTCCTAGACCAGTTAACCCACTGTTCCTAGACCAGTTAACCCACTGTTCCTAGGCCAGTTAACCCACTGTTCCTAGGCCAGTTAACCCACTGTTCCACTGTTCCTAGGCCAGTTAACCCACTGTTCCTAGGCCAGTTAACCCACTGTTCCTAGGCCAGTTAACCCACTGTTCCTAGGCCAGTTAACCCACTGTTCCTAGGCCAGTTAACCCACTGTTCCTAGACCAGTTAACCCACTGTTCCTAGACCAGTTAACCCACTGTTCCTAGACCAGTTAACCCACTGTTCCTAGACCAGTTAACCCACTGTTCCTAGACCAGTTAACCCACTGTTCCTAGACCAGTTAACACACTGTTCCTAGACCAGTTAACACACTGTTCCTAGACCAGTTAACCCACTGTTCCTAGACCAGTTAACCCCACTGTTCCTAGACCAGTTAACCCACTGTTCCTAGACCAGTTAACCCACTGTTCCTAGGCCAGTTAACCCACTGTTCCTAGACCAGTTAACCCACTGTTCCTAGACCAGTTAACCCACTGTTCCTAGACCAGTTAACCCACTGTTCCTAGACCAGTTAACCCACTGTTCCACTGTTCCTAGACCAGTTAACCCACTGTTCCCAGACCAGTCATTGAGAATAAGAATTTGTTCTGAACTGACTTGCCTGGATAAATAAGGAAAGAAATATATATAATTCTGTACAGGCGTCTTTCTTCCCACTATGTCATTTCGGTTAGCATTGTCGAGTATCTACACTGAACAAAAATATAAACGCAACATGTAAAGTGTTGGTCCCATGTTTCATGAGCTGAAATAAAAGATCCCAGAAATGTTCCTCACGCAAAAAACACAACCTCTCAAATTGTGCACAAATATGTTTAGATCCCTGGTAGTGAGCACTTCTCCTGTGCCAGATAATCAATTCCACCTGACAGGTGTGGCATATCAATATAGTGATTAAACAGCATGATTATTACACAGGTGCACCTTGTGCTGGGGGACACTCTAAAATGTAAAAAAGGCGCAGTTTTGTCACATAACACAATGACACACAGATGTCTCAAGTTGAGGGAACATGTGCAGTTGGTTTGCTGACTGAAGGAATGTCCACCAGAGCTGTTGCCAGAGAATTGTATGTGTGTCAGGAAGACCAGCAGATCATAACTCACTCTGTCTTCTGCATGTTTAATGAGGGACCACTGTTAATCCGTTGGCAATCATAATGAATACCTAGGATTCATTCAAAATGGCACCCTATTCCCTATATAGGGCTGTCTGGTCAAAAGTAGTGTGCTATATAGGGTATAGGGTGCCATCTATATAGGGTTGTCTGGTCAAAAGTAGTGCTCTATATAGGGTATAGGGTGCCATTTGGGATACAAACTGCTCTAAATGGATCAAAGCACCTCAGAGGAATCTCCATTATCACAGTTAGAGAGGTAGTAGTGAGGGGAAATGGCTTTTATAACACAGAGAGAGAGGTAGTAGTGAGGGGAAATGGCTTTTATAACACAGAGAGAGAGGGAGTAGTGAGGGGAAATGGCTTTTATAACACAGAGAGAGAGGGAGTAGTGAGGGGAATGGCTTTTATAACACAGAGAGGGAGGGAGTAGTGAGGGGAAATGGCTTTATATCACAGTTAGAGAGGGAGTAGTGAGGGGAAATGGCTTTTATAACACAGAGAGAGGGAGTAGTGAGGGGAAATGGCTTTTATAACACGGAGAGAGTAGTGAGGGGAAATGGCTTTTATAACACAGAGAGAGAGTAGTGAGGGGAAATGGCTTTTATAACACAGAGAGGGAGTAGTGAGGGGAAATGGCTTTTATAACACAGAGAGAGAGTAGTGAGGGGAAATGGCTTTATAACACAGAGAGAGTAGTGAGGGGAAATGGCTTTTATAACACAGAGAGAGAGTAGTGAGGGGAAATGGCTTTTATAACACAGAGAGAGGGAGTAGTGAGGGGAAATGGCTTTTATAACACAGAGAGAGTAGTGAGGGGAAATGGCTTTTATAACACAGAGAGGGAGTAGTGAGGGGAAATGGCTTTTATAACACAGAGAGAGAGGGAGTAGTGAGGGGAAATGGCTTTATAACACAGAGAGAGTAGTGAGGGGAAATGGCTTTTATAACACAGAGAGAGAGGGAGTAGTGAGGGGAAATGGCTTTTATAACACAGAGAGAGAGTAGTGAGGGGAAATGGCTTTTATAACACAGAGAGAGAGGGAGTAGTGAGGGGAAATGGCTTTTATAACACAGAGAGAGAGTAGTGAGGGGAAATGGCTTTTATAACACAGAGAGAGAGGGAGTAGTGAGGGGAAATGGCTTTTATAACACAGAGAGAGAGGGAGTAAGTGAGGGGAAATGGCTTTTATAACACAGAGAGAGAGTAGTGAGGGGAAATGGCTTTTATAACACAGAGAGAGAGAGTAGTGAGGGGAAATGGCTTTTATAACACAGAGAGAGAGAGTAGTGAGGGGAAATGGCTTTTATAACACAGAGAGAGAGAGAGTAGTGAGGGGAAATGGCTTTTATAACACAGAGAGAGAGAGTAGTGAGGGGAAATGGCTTTTATAACACAGAGAGAGTAGTGAGGGGAAATGGCTTTTATAACACAGAGAGAGAGGGAGTAGTGAGGGGAAATGGCTTTATAACACACAGAGAGAGTGTAGTGAGGGGAAATGGCTTTATATCACAGTTAGAGAGGGAGTAGTGAGGGGAAATGGCTTTTATAACACAGAGAGAGGGAGTAGTGAGGGGAAATGGCTTTTATAACAGAGAGAGTAGTGAGGGGAAATGGCTTTTATAACACAGAGAGAGAGAGTAGTGAGGGGAAATGGCTTTTATAACAGAGAGAGAGGGAGTAGTGAGGGGAAATGGCTTTTATAACAGAGAGAGCGAGAGAGATAGTGAGGGGAAATGGCTTTTATAACACAGAGAGAGAGTAGTGAGGGGAAATGGCTTTTATAACAGAGCGAGAGAGAGAGTAGTGAGGAGAAATGGCTTTATAACAGAGAGAGAGGGAGTAGTGAGGGGAAATGGCTTTTATAACAGAGAGAGCGAGAGTAGTGAGGATAAATGGCTTTTATAACACAGAGAGGGAGTAGTGAGGGGAAATGGCTTTTATACACAGAGAGGGAGTAGTGAGGGGAAATGGCTTTTATAACACAGAGAGAGAGAGAGTAGTGAGGGGAAATGGCTTTTATAACAGAGAGAGCGAGAGAGTAGTGAGGGGAAATGGCTTTTATAACACAGAGAGAGAGTAGTGAGGGGAAATGGCTTTTATAACACAGAGAGGGAGTAGTGAGGGGAAATGTGTGTCTGCTGTCTGTCCTGCCTCTCAGAACCTGGGTGTGTCTGCTGTCTGTCCTGCCTCTCAGAACCTGGGCGTGTGTCTGCTGTTTGTCCTGCCTCTCAGAACCTGGGTGTGTGGGCTCTGTGGTTGAAGTCAGATTTCTTCACACGGAGGGAGAGAGCATGATGCTCCATCGTCTCTGAGTGGATTAGCCCGCCCCCACATAACGAGGTAAGGATTAGCCCGCCCCGCCCCCCACATAACGAGGTAAGGATTAGCCCGCCCCCACATAATGAGGTAAGGATCAGCCCACCCCCACATAATGAGGTAAGGATTACCCCCCCCCCCCCCACCCACATAACGAGGTAAGGCTTAGCCCCCCCCCACCCACATAAGGTATGGATTAGCCCCCCCCACCCACATAAGGTAAGGATTAGCCCCCCCCCCCCCCATAACAAGTTAAGGATTAGCCCCCCCCACCCACATAAGATAAGGATTAGCCCCCCCCCCCCCATAACAAGGTAAGGATTAGCCCCCCCCCACCCACATAACGAGGTACGGATTAGCCCCCCCCCCACCCACCCACATAACGAGGTAAGGATTAGCCCCCCCCACCCCCCCACCCCCCCCCCACATAACGAGGTAAGGATTAGCCCCCCCCCACCCACATAACAAGGTAAGGATTTGCCCCCCCCCCACATAACAAGGTAAGGATTAGCCCCCCCCCCCCACCCACATAACGAGGTAAGGATTAGCCCCCCCACCCACATAACGAGGTAAGGATTAGCCCCCCCCCACCCACATAACAAGGTATGGATTAGCCCCCCCCACCCACATAACGAGATAAGGATTAGCCCCCCCCCACCCACATAACGAGGTAAGGGTCAGCCCCCCCCCCACCCACATAACGAGGTAAGGATTAGCCCCCCCCACCCACATAACAAGGTAAGGATTAGCCCCCCCCCCCCCACATAACGAGATAAGGATTAGCCCCCCCACCCACATAACAAGGTAAGGATTAGCCCCCCCCACCCACATAACGAGATAAGGATTAGCCCCCCCCCCCACCCACATAACGAGATAAGGATTAGCCCCCCCACCCACCCACATAACGAGATGAGGATTAGCCCCCCCCCCACCCACATAACGAGATAAGGATTAGCCCCCCCCCCACCCACATAACGAGATAAGGATTAGCCCCCCCCCACCCACATAACGAGATAAGGATTAGCCCCCCCCCCCCCACCCACATAACAAGGTAAGGATTAGCCCCCCCCCACCCACATAACGAGATAAGGATTAGCCCCCCCCCACCCACATAACGAGGTAAGGATTAGCCCCCCACCCACCCACATAACGAGGTAAGGATTAGCCCCCCCACCCACATAACAAGGTAAGGATTAGCCAACCCCCCCACATAACGAGGTAAGGATTAGCCCCCCCCCCACATAACGAGGTAAGGATTAGCCCCCCACCCACATAACGAGGTAAGGATCAGCCCCCCCCCCCCACATAACGAGGTAAGGATTAGCCCCCCCCCACCCACATAACAAGGTAAGGATTAGCCCCCCCCCCCACATAACGAGATAAGGATTAGCCCCCCCCCACCCACATAACGAGGTAAGGATCAGCCCCCCCCCACCCACATAACAAGGTAAGGTATAGCCCCCCCCCACCCACATAACGAGGTAAGGATTAGCCCCCCCCACCCACATAACGAGGTAAGGATTAGCCCCCCCCCCCACCCACATAACGAGGTAAGGATTAGCCCCCCCCCCACCCACATAACGAGGTAAGGATTAGCCCCCCCACCCACATAACGAGGTAAGGATTAGCCCCCCCCACCACATAACGAGGTAAGGATTAGCCCCCCCCCACCCACATAACGAGGTAAGGATCAGCCCCCCACACCCACATAACGAGGTAAGGATCAGCCCCCCCCCACCCACATAACGAGGTAAGGATTAACGAGGTAAGGATTAGCCCCCCCCCACCCACATCACGAGGTAAGGATTAGCCCCCCCACCCACATAACAAGGTAAGGATTAGCCCCCCCCCCCACATAACGAGGTAAGGATTAGCCCCCCCCCCCCCCCCCCCACATAACGAGGTAAGGATTAGCCCCCCCCACCCACATAACGAGGTAAGGATTAGCCCCCCCACCCACATAACGAGGTAAGGATTTTGGGATTCAGATGTGGAGTAAGACGGACCTGGTTGGTTAGACAATAGACAAAATGAGACAGCCAGAGCACAGCACCACCCCATGACCAGCCGGACCCCCCCCCCCCCCAACCTACCTAGGATAGACAGCTCCCACATCAACCCCTAGCCCCTACCTTCTAGAGCACTAGGGTAGACAGCTCCCACATCAACCCCTAGCCCCTACCTTCTAGAGCACTAGGGTAGACAGCTCCCACATCAACCCCTAGCCCCTACCTTCTAGGGCACTAGGGTAGACAGATCCCACATCAACCCCTAGCCCCTACCTTCTAGAGCACTAGGGTAGACAGCTCCCACATCAACCCATAGCCCCTACCTTCTAGAGCACTAGGGTAGACAGATCCCACATCAACCCCTAGCCCCTACCTTCTAGAGCACTAGGGTAGACAGCTCCCACATCAACCCATAGCCCCTACCTT
Source organism: Oncorhynchus kisutch (assembly GCF_002021735.2). Taxonomy (NCBI): domain Eukaryota; kingdom Metazoa; phylum Chordata; class Actinopteri; order Salmoniformes; family Salmonidae; genus Oncorhynchus; species Oncorhynchus kisutch. Next base: position 452,914 of record NW_022265302.1, read on the forward strand.
CTAGAGCACTAGGGTAGATAGATCCCACATCAACCCCTAGCCCCTACCTTCTAGAGCACTAGGGTAGACAGCTCCCACATCAACCCATAGCCCCTACCTTCTAGAGCACTAGGGTAGACAGATCCCACATCAACCCATAGCCCCTACCTTCTAGAGCACTAGGGTAGACAGATCCCACATCAACCCATAGCCCCTACCTTCTAGAGCACTAGGGTAGACAGATCCCACATCAACCCATAGCCCCTACCTTCTAGAGCACTAGGATAGACAGCTCCCACATCAACCCATAGCCCCTACCTTCTATGGGTAGACAGCACCACGTCACATACCTGCTGGAGAGGTTGAGCAGTTCGTGTTTGTCGGCCACAGTACACTTCTCCTCCAGTTCCCACATCAGAACGTTGATCAGGTGGGAGTTCTTGATCACGATGGGAACCTCCTCGAACATGTGCTCAAAACCAATCATGGCCTTCTTCAATCTGGGGAGGAGGGAGAGAAAAGAATCACTTCAGTTCAATTCATAGTCAATGATTCAACCCAGTTCAATTCATAGTCAATGATTCAACCCAGTTCAACTCAAAGTCAATGATTCAACCCAGTTCAATTCAAAGTCAATGATTCAACCCAGTTCAATTCAAAGTCAATGATTCAACCCAGTTCAATTCAAAGTCAATGATTCAACCCAGTTCAATTCAAAGTCAATGATTCAACCCAGTTCAACTCAAAGTCAATGATTCAACCCAGTTCAATTCAAAGTCAATGATTCAACCCAGTTCAATTCAAAGTCAATGATTCAACCCAGTTCAATTCAAAGTCAATGATTCAACCCAGTTCAATTCAATATGATTGCCCGCTCTACAAAATGTAGTTGAACTAATTTGCCATGTGTGTTTATAAAACTGGATCATATTTACAACAGTAGTGTCTAGTCTAAAACTGGACCATATTGACAACATAACAGACAGTAGTGTCTAGTCTAAAACAGGACCATATTGACAACATAACAGACAGTAGTGTCTAGTCTAAAACTGGATCATATTGACAACATAACAGACAGTAGTGTCTAGTCTAAAACTGGACCATATTGACAACATAACAGACAGTAGTGTCTAGTCTAATTCAGTGCAGTCTCTCTCTTCCTGTAGAGTCTAGTCTAATTCAGTGCAGTCTCTCTCTTCCTGTAGAGTCTAGTCTAATTCAGTGCAGTCTCTCTCTTCCTGTAGAGTCTAGTCTAATTCAGTGCAGTCTCTCTCTTCCTGTAGAGTCTAGTCTAATTCAGTGCAGTCTCTCTCTTCCTGTAAAGTCTAGTCTAAAACTGGACCATATTGACAACAGTCATGGTAAACTGAGGGTAGAGACAACATAACAAGACAGTAGCGTGTAGTCTAATTCAGTCTCTCTCTTCCTGTAGAGTCTAGTCTAATTAAGTCTCTCTCTTCCTGTAGAGTCTAGTCTACTTCAGTGCAGTCTCTCTCTTCCTGTAGAGTCTAGTCTACTTCAGTGCAGTCTCTCTCTTCCTGTAGAGTCTGGGTCTATTTCAGTGCAGTCTCTCTCTTCCTGTAGCGTCTAGTCTACTTCAGTGCAGTCTCTCTTCCTGTAGAGTCTGGGTCTAATTCAGTGCAGTCTCTCTCGTCCTGTAGAGTCTGGGTCTAATTCAGTGCAGTCTCTCTCTTCCTGTAGCGTCTAGTCTACTTCAGTGCAGTCTCTCTCTTCCTGTAGAGTCTAGTCTACTTCAGTGCAGTCTCTCTCTTCCTGTAGAATCTAGTCTACTTCAGTGCAGTCTCTCTCTTCCTGTAGAGTCTGGGTCTAATTCAGTGCAGTCTCTCTCTTCCTGTAGAGTCTGGGTCTAATTCAGTGCAGTCTCTCTCTTCCTGTAGAGTCTGGGTCTAATTCAGTGCAGTCTCTCTCTTCCTGTAGCGTCTAGTCTACTTCAGTGCAGTCTCTCTTCCTGTAGAGTCTGGGTCTAATTCAGTGCAGTCTCTCTCTTCCTGTAGAGTCTGGGTCTAATTCAGTGCAGTCTCTCTCTTCCTGTAGCGTCTAGTCTACTTCAGTGCAGTCTCTCTCTTCCTGTAGAGTCTAGTCTACTTCAGTGCAGTCTCTCTCTTCCTGTAGAGTCTCTCTCTTCCTGTAGCGTCTAGTCTACTTCAGTGCAGTCTCTCTCTTCCTGTAGAGTCTAGTCTACTTCAGTGCAGTCTCTCTCTTCCTGTAGAGTCTAGTCTCTCTCTTCCTGTAGCGTCTAGTCTACTTCAGTGCAGTCTCTCTCTTCCTGTAGAGTCTAGTCTACTTCAGTGCAGTCTCTTCCTGTAGAGTCTGGGTCTATTTCAGTGCAGTCTCTCTCTTCCTTTAGCGTCTAGTCTACTTCAGTGCAGTCTCTCTTCCTGTAGAGTCTGGGTCTAATTCAGTGCAGTCTCTCTCTTCCTGTAGAGTCTGGGTCTACTTCAGTGCAGTCTCTCTCTTCCTGTAGCGTCTAGTCTCTCTCTTCCTGTAGAGTCTAGTCTACTTCAGTGCAGTCTCTCTCTTCCTGTAGAGTCTAGTCTACTTCAGTGCAGTCTCTCTCTTCCTGTAGAGTCTAGTCTCTCTCTTCCTGTAGAGTCTAGTCTCTCTCTTCCTGTAGAGTCTCTCTCTTCCTGTAGAGTCTCTCTCTTCCTGTAGAGTCTCTCTCTTCCTGTAGAGTCTCTCTCTTCCTGTAGAGTCTAGTCTACTTCAGTGCAGTCTCTCTCTTCCTGTAGAGTCTCTCTCTTCCTGTAGAGTCTAGTCTACTTCAGTGCATCTCTCTCTTCCTGTAGAGTCTAGTCTACTTCAGTGCAGTCTCTCTCTTCCTGTAGAGTCTAGTCTCTCTCTTCCTGTAGAGTCTCTCTCTTCCTGTAGAGTCTAGTCTACTTCAGTGCAGTCTCTCTCTTCCTGTAGAGTCTCTCTTCCTGTAGAGTCTCTCTCTTCCTGTAGAGTCTAGTCTACTTCAGTGCATCTCTCTCTTCCTGTAGAGTCTAGTCTCTCTCTTCCTGTAGAGTCTAGTCTCTCTCTTCCTGTAGAGTCTAGTCTCTCTCTTCCTGTAGAGTCTCTCTCTTCCTGTAGAGTCTCTCTCTTCCTGTAGAGTCTCTCTCTTCCTGTAGAGTCTAGTCTACTTCAGTGCAGTCTCTCTCTTCCTGTAGAGTCTACTTCAGTGCAGTCTCTCTCTTCCTGTAGAGTCTAGTCTCTCTCTTCCTGTAGTCTCTCTCTTCCTGTAGAGTCTCTCTCTTCCTGTAGAGTCTCTCTCTTCCTGTAGAGTCTCTCTCTTCCTGTAGAGTCTCTCTCTTCCTGTAGAGTCTAGTCTCTCTCTTCCTGTAGAGTCTAGTCTCTCTCTTCCTGTAGAGTCTCTCTCTTCCTGTAGAGTCTCTCTCTTCCTGTAGAGTCTCTCTCTTCCTGTAGAGTCTCTCTCTTCCTGTAGAGTCTAGTCTCTCTCTTCCTGTAGAGTCTAGTCTCTCTCTTCCTGTAGAGTCTCTCTCTTCCTGTAGAGTCTCTCTCTTCCTGTAGAGTCTCTCTCTTCCTGTAGAGTCTCTCTCTTCCTGTAGAGTCTCTCTCTTCCTGTAGAGTCTCTCTCTTCCTGTAGAGTCTCTCTCTTCCTGTAGAGTCTCTCTCTTCCTGTAGAGTCTCTCTCTTCCTGTAGAGTCTCTCTCTTCCTGCCTTTCATTTAAAAGATAACAAAACCAGCAGCTTGTAAAACATCAGATCCAGCCACATGGAAAGAGCCCATCATAGAAAACTGAAGCCCTCCTTTGAAATGCTATATCATTCATATTGGCCTCATAATAACGGGGGTGAAATGAGTCTTCGCCAGCCGAGCAATAGAGCTGCTATTGTCCTCCTGGTCTTTCAATCAGCAGCGTATTCAGAGACACACTGATGAGGACCCGGTGCATTAGAAACTAACAGGGTTCCCTAGTCATTATCACAACATAGCCAAACATTATCACAAAACAGACACCAAAAAAAAAAAGAGCGTTTCTCATTGGACAAATTCAGGTGGTGTCTCGTTCCCTCCCACTCGGTGCCTATAATGAACACGACCCAGAGAAACGAATAAAAAGCTTGACAACGAACTGGACAGAGAGTCAGGTGGAGTCAGTGGCTAAGCAATGAACTGGACAGAGAGTCAGGTGGAGTCAGTGGCTAAGCAATGAACTGGACAGAGAGTCAGATGGAGTCAGTGGCTAAGCAATGAACTGGACAGAGAGTCAGGTGGAGTCAGTGGCGAAGCAATGAACTGGACAGAGAGTCAGGTGGAGTCAGTGGCGAAGCAATGAACTGGACAGAGAGTCAGGTGGAGTCAGTGGCTAAGCAACGAACTGGACAGAGTCAGATGGAGTCGATGGCTAAGCAATGAACTGGACAGAGTCAGATGGAGTCGATGGCTAAGCAACCAGCCAATAAATGAGCAACTGACCTCAGAGAGGAAATAACTACTAGGTAGATGGATAGGTAGGTAGGTAGGTAGGTGGGTGGGTAGGTAGTTCAGTTGGTGGTTAAGTGGGTAGGTAGGGTTGTGGTTAGGTAGGTCGGTGTAGGTAAGTAGAGGTCGGCATGACCGATTCATTTGGGCCGATTTCAAGTTTTCATAACAAATTGGTAATTGGCCTTTTTGGAGACTGTTACACCTGACCACACCTAACCACCTGACCACACCTAACCACACCTGTTACACCTGACCACACCTGTTACACCTGACCACACCTGTTACACCTGACCACACCTGTTACACCTGACCACACCTGTTACACCTGGTAAGGGTAGGTAGCTACGGGTAGGTAGGTAGGTAAGGGTAGGTAAGGGTAGGTAGGTAGGTTAGGGTAGGTAAGGGTAGGAGTAGGTAGGTAAGGGTAGGTAGGTAGGTAAGGGTAGGTAGGTAGGTAAGGGTAGGTAGGTAGGTAGGTAGGTAAGGGTAGGTAGGTAGGTAGGTAGGTAAGGGTAGGTAGGTAGGTACGGGTGGGTAGGTAGGTAAAGGTAGGTAGGTAGGTAGGTAGGTAGGTAAGGGTAGGTAGGTAGGTATGGGTAGGTAGGTAGGTACGGGTAGGTAGGTAGGTACGGGTAGGTAGGTAGGTACGGGTAGGTAGGTAGGCAAGGGTAGGTAGGTAAGTAAGGGTAGGTAGGTACGGGTAGGTAAGGGTAGGTAGGTAAGGGTAGGTAGGTAAGGGTAAGGGTAGGTAGGTAAGGGTAGGTAAGGGTAGGTAGGTAAGGGTAGGTAGGTAAGTAAGGGTAGGTAGGGGGTAGGTAGGGGTGGGTAGGTAAGTAAGGGTAGGTAGGTAAGTAAGGGTAGGTAGGGGGTAGGTAGGTAAGTAAGGGTAGGTAAGGGTAGGTAGGTAGGTAGGTAGGTACGGGTAGGTAGGTAAGTAAGGGTAGGTAGGGGGTAGGTAGGTAAGTAAGGGTAGGTAGGGGTAGGTAGGTAGGTACGGGTAGGTAGGTAGGCAAGGGTAGGTAGGTAGGCATGGGTAGGTAGGTAGGTAAGGGTAGGTAGGGGGTAGGTGTGGGTGTGAACATGAAGAAACTAACTAAAGAATCAGGAGAAAGCCAACAGTTCCTAATATTGACCCATTTTAAAATCCAAACGCAGTTGATTTTCTGGACAATTTAATACCAGTCTGTTGGGATTCTGTCTTTTCATAAACTCAGCTTGTGGGAACTCCGATCTATTTGAAAACGTCTCCCTCATTACGCTTCATTCAGATGCAATTTAAAATCAATGGGGGGTCAAAACCAGCCAGGCGGAGGATCAACATGGCAGTCTAGCTGTTTGACAGCCCCAACACACACTAGTTATAAAGCCCTATCATCACATCACTAAGAGCCTCTGATGAGGCGCTCCCTGCTCGTGGGGAAAATAACATCAGGCATTGGAATCTTTTGAAGGGAGTCTCACAAAGCACAGCATTAATGCTGAATTCTTATCAGGAAAGGTGCAGTTGGTATTTGTGTCTCTGTGGTGTGTGTGTGTGTGTGTGTGTGTGTGTGGTATTGATGGCCTTTGGCAATTCTCATCCAGCTTCTGAAGTGGAGCCTGTGTGTGTGTGTGTGTGTGTGTCCGCGCGTGTGTGTGTGTGTGTGTGTGTGTCCGCGCGTGTGTGTGTGTGTGTGTGTGTATGGGTCTCCTCGTGTGTGTGCGTGTGTGTGTGTGTGTGTGTGTATCCGCGTGTGTGTGTGTGTGTATGGGTCTCCTCGTGTGTGTGTGTGTGTATGTGTCTCACCCCTCGGCTGAGAAGTCCTTCTCCTTGCAGATCTCCATCAGTTTGGGTGTTAACCTGTAAGCCTTCAGGGACAGGGAGCCCTGGGCGGTCTTAATGGGATCTAGTGGGAGAGGGAGAGGGGGGGGGAGTGGCAGGGGGGGAGAGAGCAAACGAAGGAGAGGGGGGCAGGGGGAGAGGGGAGAGAGAGCAAACGAAGGAGAGAGGGGCAGGGGGGAGAGGGGGAGAGCAAACGAAGGAGAAAGAGGCAGGGGGGAGAGCGAGAGAGAGCAAACGAAGGAGAGAGGGGCAAACGAAGGAGAGGGGGGCAGGGGGAGAGGGGAGAGAGAGCAAACGAAGGAGAGAGGGGCAGGGGGGAGAGTGGCAGGGGGAGAGAGGGAGGGGGGGAGAGAGGGAGGGGGGGAGAGCAAACGAAGGAGAGGGGGGCAGGGGGGAGAGCGAGAGAGCGCAAGCAAGGAAGCAGGGGAGGGAGAAAGAGGGAGAGAAAGCGGGGGAGAGAAAGTGGGGGAGAGAAAGCGGGGGAGAGAAACATATGTTAAGATTAAAACAAAAGGTCGAACATTATATTAATAATAATAATAATAATAATAATATTAATAATAATAATAATAATAATAATGATAATACAATAAGAACATTATATTAATAATAGAATCTAGAGAGAAACACCATGTATAGAATCTAGAGAGAAACACCATGTATAGAATCTAGAGAGAAACACCATGTATAGAATCTAGAGAGAAACACCATGTATAGAATCTAGAGAGAAACACCATGTATAGAATCTAGAGAGAAACACCATGTATAGAATCTAGAGAGAAACACCATGTATAGAATCTAGAGAGAAACACCATGTATAGAATCTAGAGAGAAACACCATGTATAGAATCTAGAGAGAAACACCATGTATAGAATCTAGAGAGAAACACCATGTATAGAATCTAGAGAGAGAACACCATGTATAGAATCTAGAGAACACATGTATAGAATCTAGAGAAACACCATGTATAGAATCTAGAGAAACACCATGTATAGAATCTAGAGAGAAACACCATGTATAGAATCTAGAGAGAAACACCATGTATAGAATCTAGAGAGAAACACCATGTATAGAATCTAGAGAGAAACACCATGTATAGAATCTAGAGAGAAACACCATGTATAGAATCTAGAGAGAAACACCATGTATAGAATCTAGAGAGAAACACCATGTATAGAATCTAGAGAGAAACACCATGTATAGAATCTAGAGAGAAACACCATGTATAGAATCTAGAGAGAAACACCATGTATAGAATCTAGAGAGAAACACCATGTATAGAATCTAGAGAGAAACACCATGTATAGAATCTAGAGAGAAACACCATGTATAGAATCTAGAGAGAAACACCATGTATAGAATCTAGAGAGAAACACCATGTATAGAATCTAGAGAGAAACACCATGTATAGAATCTAGAGAGAAACACCATGTATAGAATCTAGAGAGAAACACCATGTATAGAATCTAGAAGAGAAACACCATGTATAGAATCTAGAGAGAAACACCATGTATAGAATCTAGAGAGAAACACCATGTATAGAATCTAGAGAGAAACACCATGTATAGAATCTAGAGAGAAACACCATGTATAGAATCTAGAGAGAAACACATGTATAGAATCTAGAGAGAAACACCATGTATAGAATCTAGAGAGAAACACCATGTATAGAATCTAGAGAGAAACACCATGTATAGAATCTAGAGAGAAACACCATGTATAGAATCTAGAGAGAAACACCATGTATAGAATCTAGAGAGAAACACCATGTATAGAATCTAGAGAGAAACACCATGTATAGAATCTAGAGAGAAACACCATGTATAGAATCTAGAGAGAAACACCATGTATAGAATCTAGAGAGAAACACCATGTATAGAATCTAGAGAGAAACACCATGTATAGAATCTAGAGAGAACACCATGTATAGAATCTAGAGAGAAACACCATGTATAGAATCTAGAGAGAAACACCATGTATAGAATCTAGAGAGAAACACCATGTATAGAATCTAGAGAGAAACACCATGTATAGAATCTAGAGAGAAACACCATGTATAGAATCTAGAGAGAAACACCATGTATAGAATCTAGAGAGAAACACCATGTATAGAATCTAGAGAGAAACACCATGTATAGAATCTAGAGAGAAACACCATGTATAGAATCTAGAGAGAAACACCATGTATAGAATCTAGAGAGAAACACCATGTATAGAATCTAGAGAGAAACACCATGTATAGAATCTAGAGAGAAACACCATGTATAGAATCTAGAGAGAAACACCATGTATAGAATCTAGAGAGAAACACCATGTATAGAATCTAGAGAGAAACACCATGTATAGAATCTAGAGAGAAACACCATGTATAGAATCTAGAGAGAAACACCATGTATAGAATCTAGAGAGAAACACCATGTATAGAATCTTAGAGAGAAACACCATGTATAGAATCTAGAGAGAAACACCATGTATAGAATCTAGAGAGAAACACCATGTATAGAATCTAGAGAGAAACACCATGTATAGAATCTAGAGAGAAACACCATGTATAGAATCTAGAGAGAAACACCATGTATAGAATCTAGAGAGAAACACCATGTATAGAATCTAGAGAGAAACACCATGTATAGAATCTAGAGAGAAACACCATGTATAGAATCTAGAGAGAGAAACACCATGTATAGAATCTAGAGAGAAACACCATGTATAGAATCTAGAGAGAAACACCATGTATAGAATCTAGAGAGAAACACCATGTATAGAATCTAGAGAGAAACACCATGTATAGAATCTAGAGAGAAACACCATGTATAGAATCTAGAGAGAAACACCATGTATAGAATCTAGAGAGAAACACCATGTATAGAATCTAGAGAGAAACACCATGTATAGAATCTAGAGAGAAACACCATGTATAGAATCTAGAGAGAAACACCATGTATAGAATCTAGAGAGAAACACCATGTATAGAATCTAGAGAGAAACACCATGTATAGAATCTAGAGAGAAACACCATGTATAGAATCTAGAGAGAAACACCATGTATAGAATCTAGAGAGAAACACCATGTATAGAATCTAGAGAGAAACACCATGTATAGAATCTAGAGAGAAACACCATGTATAGAATCTAGAGAGAAACACCATGTATAGAATCTAGAGAGAAACACCATGTATAGAATCTAGAGAGAAACACCATGTATAGAATCTAGAGAGAAACACCATGTATAGAATCTAGAGAGAGAAACACCATGTATAGAATCTAGAGAGAGAAACACCATGTATAGAATCTAGAGAGAAACACCATGTGTAGAATCTAGAGAGAAACACCATGTATAGAATCTAGAGAGAAACACCATGTATAGAATCTAGAGAGAAACACCATGTATAGAATCTAGAGAGAAACACCATGTATAGAATCTAGAGAGAAACACCATGTATAGAATCTAGAGAGAAACACCATGTATAGAATCTAGAGAGAAACACCATGTATAGAATCTAGAGAGAAACACCATTTATAGAATCTAGAGAGAGGAGAGAAACACCATGTATAGACTCTAGAGAGAGAGAAACACCATGTATAGACTCTAGAGAGAGAGAAACACCATGTATAGAATCTAGAGAGAGGAGAGAAACACCATGTATAGCATCTAGAGAGAAACACCATGTATAGCATCTAGAGAGAAACACCATGTATAGAATCCAGAGAGAAACACCATGTATAGAATCCAGAGAGAAACACCATGTATAGAATCTAGAGAGAAACACCATGTATAGAATCTAGAGAGAAACACCATGTACATCTCATTCCAAATTCATGGGCATTAATATGGAGTTGGTCCTCTCTTTGCTGCTATAACAGCCTCCTCTCTTCTAGGAAGGCTTTCCACTAGATGTTGGAACATTGCTGCGGGGACTTGCTTCCATTTAGCCACAACAGCATTAGTGAGGTTGAGAACTGATGTTGGGCGATTAGGCCTGGCTCGCAGTCGACATTCCAATTCATCCCAAAGGTGTTCGATGGGGTTGAGGTCAGGGCTCTGTGTTTTTTTGTGTTTTTGTGCTGGTCAAGGGCAGTCTGGAGTGAACCAATGGCTATATCTGTTCCTGGTTCACATTGTTTTTGAATGGGGCTTATTTAAGAGATGGTGAGAAAAGCACTTAAAGAATAACCAGGCATCCACTACTGACGGGATGAGGTCAATATCCTTCCAGAATACCCGGGCCAGGTCGATTAGAAAGGCCTGCACGCTGAAGTGTTTTAGGGAGCGTTTGACAGTGATGAGGGGTGGTCGTTTGACCGCAGACCCATTACGGGTGCAGGCAATGAGGCAGTGATCGCTGAGATCTTGGTTGAAAACAGCAGAGGTGTATTTAGAGGGCAAATTGGTTAGGATGATATCTATAAAAGGTGCCCGTGTTTACAGATTTGGGTTTGTACCTGGTAGATTCATTGATATTTTGTGTGAGATTGAGGGCATCAAGCTTAGATTGTAGGACGGCCAGGGTGTTTAGCATGCCCCAGTTTAGGTCACCTAACAGTACGAGCTCTGAAGATAGATGGGGGCAATCAATTCACATATGGTGTCCAGGGCACAGCTGGGGGCTGAGGGGGGTCTATAACAAGCGGCAACGGAGAGAGACTTGTTTCTGGAAAGGTGGATTTTTAGAAGTAGAAGCTCGAATTGTTTGGGCCTGGATAATATGACAGAACTCTGCAGGCTCTCTCTGCAGTAGATTGCAACTCCGCCCCCTATCTTGTCGGAAAATGTTATATTTAGGGATGGAATTCTCAGGATTTTTGTTGGCCTTCTAAAACCAGGATTCAGACACGGCTAGAACATCCGGGATGGCACAGTGTGCTAAAGCAGTGAATAAAACAAACTTAGGGAGGAGGTTTCTAATGTTAACATGCATGAAACCAAGGCTTTTACGGTTACAGAAGTCAATAAATGAGAGCACCTGGGGAATGAGAGTGGAGCTAGGCGCTGCAGGGCCTGGATTAACCTCCACATCACCAGAGGAACAGAGGAGGAATAGGATAAGGGTACGGGCTAAAGGCTTTAAAAACTTGCCTAGTCGCTTTCGGCACAGAGAGTGAAAGGAGCAGGTTTCTGGGCGCGGAAGAATAGATTCATAATGTACAGACAAGAGTATGGTAGGATGTGAATACAGTGGAGGTAAACCTAGGCATTGAGAGAGGTGATGAGGTGATGATGAGAGGTTGTGTCTCTGGAGACATCATTTAGACCAGGTGAGGTCACTGCATGTGTGGGAGGTGGAACAAAAGGGCTAGCTAAGGCATATTGAGCAGGGCTGGAGGTTCTACAGTGAAGCAAAAGGGCCCGCTAAGGCATATTGAGCAGGGCTGGAGGCTCTACAGTGAAACAAAAGGGCTGGAGGCTCTACAGTGAAACAAAAGGGCCAGCTAAGGCATATTGAGCAGGGCTGGAGGCTCTACAGTGAAAGAAGACAATAATCACTAACCAAAACAGCAATGGACAAGGCATATTGACATTAGGGAGAGACATACTGACTAGGGCTCGAGGCTCTACAGTGAAATAAGACAATAATCACTAACCAAAACAGCAATGGACAAGGCATATTGACATTAGGGAGAGGCATGCGTAGCCGAGTGATCATGGGGTCCAGTGGGTAGCTAGGAGGGCTGGAGACATGGCGATTCAGACAGCTAGCGGGCGGGGGCTAGCAGAAGGGCCTTAGGGGGACGTTGCAACGGGACTGTCTGTTGTCGGCAGTAAAAAGGTCCAGGCCAATTGGCAAAATAGTTATTGTAGCCCAAGAAATTGGCTGATGGACCTCTTCAGTTAACAGTCCGATATGCTCTAGATAGCTAGCTGGCTGCGGCTAGCAGATGGGCCTTTAGGGGAAGTCGCGATGGAGGACATGTAGTCTACACGCCATAGAAATACAATGGAATTTACACAGCATACAACAATTCCCAGAGTACATTTCACTTCCCAGGGTGTAAATGCTCTGCCCAGGGCTGCCGGCTGGCTATTTGGCTACTGCTAGCAAGCACAGACAAACATGAAGCAGTCTACATACAGTATGTTTCTGTTACGTATTTCACATTACTTTTGGGTTGTGTAATCATATTATAATGCTAACATGTGACGCGAGCTTATCAGACGAGCTAAATGCCTTTCATGCTAGCTTCGAGGCAAGCAACATTGAAGCATGCATGAGAGCACCAGCTGTTCTGGATGACGGTGTGATAACGCTCTCTGTAGCAAGACCTTATTAAACAGGGCAACATTCACAAAGCCATAGGGGCCAGATGGATTACCAGGACGTGAACTCAAAGCATGCGCGGACCAACTGGCAAGTGTCTTCACTGACATTTTCAACCTCTCCCTGACTGAGTCTGTAATACCAACATGTTTCAAACAGACCACCATAGTCCCTGTGCAAAAGAATGCGAAGGTATAATGGAATTTATATGTTTAAAGTAATGACTAAAGTATTCCACCCTGAAACCATATAAATTGTATGAAATGTGTTAGAGTCATAATTCAATAGGCCATTGTGTTACTATTTCTCAATATGAGCTGGGTATAGTTGAGGCATTCAAGGCCAACTGAACTGGCTAGGCTTGCAGAAGATAATGAGAAACTATGTCTTAGTATTGTGGAAAAATACAGCCCACCTAAAGAGAGGTGGAGTTTCTACTGATGTGAGTTTGTGTGTGTGTGTGTGTGTGTGTGTGTGTGGTGTGTGATAAAAAGATAGTGTTCTCATTTTGAAGTCGGAGTACTCTCTGATATAACGTATTGATCCATTGCAGACTGGGACTTTGTCTAATTCTTCTATTAACCCGGGCCTTACAACCTCTGGGAGTTGGTCAAAGCTATAGTGATTATTATCATCAATGGGATTGAAAATTCCCGTGACACTAAATGACAAGCGCAACGTAGCAGTCGCGTCGGTAGCCGTGAAGGGCTTTGAAAAAGGCTGGTCGTGGCTCACAAACTCCAGCATGCTGGAAACTCTAGACCCACTCCAATTCGCATATCGCCCCAACAAATCTACAAGGTGACGCAAATCTCAATCGCCTCTCCACACTGGCCCCTTCCTCTCCACCTGAACAAAAGGAACACTTATGTGAGAACGCTGTTCATTGAGCTCAGCATTCAACACCAAATCAAATTTATTTATATAGCCCTTCGTACATCAGCTGATATCTCAAAGTGCTGTACAGAAACCCAGCCTAAAACACCAAACAGCAAGCAATGCAGGTGTAGAAGCACGGTGGTACCCACAAAGCTCATCACTAAGCGAAGGATCCTGGGACTAAACACCTGTTATGGAATTGTTATGTGTTACTTTTTGATTTTATTTCATTATTTTCACTTCCGTTTATTTGGTATATCTTTTCTTAACTCTATTTCTTAACCAACAACTGTATTTTTGGTTAAGGGCTTGTAAGTAAGCATTTCACTGTAAGGTCTACTACACCTGTTATATTCAGCATTTCCCTGTAAGGTCTACTACACCTGTTGTATTCAGCATTTCACTGTAAGGTCTACCTACACCTGTTGTATTCAGCATTTCACTGTAAGGTCTACTACACCTGTTGTATTCAGCATTTCACTGTAAGGTCTACTACACCTGTTGTATTCAGCATTTCACTGTAAGGTCTACTACACCTGTTGTAAGGTCTACTACACCTGTTGTAGTCAGCATTTCACGGTAAGGTACCTGCTGTATTCAGTATTTCATGGTAAGGTACCTGTTGTATTCAGCATTTCACTGTAAGGTACCTGCTGTATTCGGCATTTCACTGTAAGGTACCTGCTGTATTTGGCATTTCACAGTAAGGTACCTGCTGTATTCGGCATTTCACTGTAAGGTACCTGCTGTATTTGGCATTTCACAGTAAGGTACCTGCTGTATTCGGCATTTCACTGTAAGGTACCTGCTGTATTTGGCATTTCACGGTAAGGTACCTGTTGTATTCAGCATTTCACTGTAAGGTCTACTACACCTGTTGTATTCAGCATTTCACGGTAAGGTACCGGTTGTATTCAGCATTTCATGGTAAGGTTTGATTTGATGAATGTCATACTGTATATCTTCTGTTCATTGTCATTGTCACACAAAAACAATTCTAATTTAGTAGAATAAACGACAACGTTACGATGCAAATGTCGCGTGTGAAAACAGCTAAACCTTCGTTGTTTCGGTGGGCCGGACCCTCGTCTGCTCTGTAAGCAATGTATTCCCCTGGGTTGGAGTCCAGAACCGGTTCTGTCAACTGGAGTTATGATGTTTTAGTTTGAAGAAGCTGTGGGAACTCTCTCTTCTAGCTTGCACAAGTAGCCTGGCTATAGCTCACTACTGCCCCCTAGAGAACATCCAGACAAATTACTAGGCTCCGTCCTCTCATTCCTTATAATGGTACAGATGGCACCCTATATAGATGGCACCCTATACGGATGGCCACCTATACAGATGGCACCCTATTCCCTATATAGATGGCACCCTATTCCCTATATAGATGGCACCCTATTCCCTATATAGATGGCACCCTATTCCCTATGCAGATGGTACCCTATTCCCTATGCAGATGGCACCCTATATAGATGGTACCTTATACCCTATAGAGCACACTACTTTTGACCAGACAGCCCTATATAGGGAATAGGGTGCAATTTTGAATTAATCCTAGTTTTCACTTCATTATTGATTAACAGTGGTCCCTCATTAAACATGCAGAAGACAGAGTGAGTTATGAACTGCTGGTCTTCCTGACACACAGTCAGGGAACAGACTCTCCTGTCACGTTCACGTGTTCAACTGAGGAGCATGTCCCCACAGAGCGCTTGGTAACAACAAGAGTAGTGCACTACTATATAGGGAATAAGGTAACCATTTGGGACAGAGGTCACCCTGAAGATGTCTGAGGACAGGGGACTAATGGAGGAAGACCTGTCAGAGCAATATCGTGAGGATGCAACCAACCAAATCAATCACATGGATTTATTAAGCCCTTCTTACATCAGCTGATATCTCAAAGTGCTGTACAGAAACCCAGCCTAAAACCCCCAAACAGCAAGCAATGCAGGTGTAGAAGCACGTTGGCTAGGAAGAAACCAGGCTATGAGGGGTGGCCAGTCCTCTTCTGGCTGTGCCGGGTGGAGATTATAAACCTAGAGAGGAACCAGGCTATGAGGGGTGGCCAGTCCTCTTCTGGCTGTGCCGGGTGGAGATTATAAACCTAGAGAGAAACCAGGCTATGAGGGCTGGCCAGTCCTCTTCTGGCTGTGCCGGGTGGAGATTATAAACCTAGAGAGGAACCAGGCTATGAGGGGTGGAGATTATAAACCTAGAGAGGAACCAGGCTATGGGGGGTGGAGATTATAAACCTAGAGAGGAACCAGGCTATGGGGGTTGGAGATTATAAACCTAGAGAGGAACCAGGCTATGAGGGGTGGGCCAGTCCTCTACTGGCTGTGCCGGGTGGAGATTATAACAGAACCAAGATGTTCAAGTCTTTCTCATATTCACACCATCATGAAGACTTCCTGAAACACAGCTACTGACAGAGGCAGCAGAGGACATGGCCTGGGTCATGTGACCAATCATCAAACCTCCTTCATGTCCAGCGCCTTCAGGAAGTATTATATAGTATAGTATATATCACATCCGTTTCTGACTTTTTACACATTTTGTTATGGTACCGCTGGATTTTAAAATAGATAAAAATGTAGATTTTGTTGTTGTTGTTGTCATTGGCCTTCCAACAATAACCCTTCATGTAAAAGATGAATGATGTTTTCTACACATTTTGCATGGGGCTGTTTTCTTCTGTTTTAAAGGTAATTTCCTGCAGTTCTACACAGTATTCCATGTCTTATGTGTGTTTATATGATACCATGGGTCGAAGCCCAACAGAGTAAAAAAATAAAATGTCTACTCATTCAAGGGTTTTTATTTATTTTTTACAATGTAGAATAATAGTGAAGACATCAAAACTATGAAATAACACATATGGAATCATGTAGTAATAAATAAATAAAAAGTGTTAAACAAATCAAAATATATTTTATATTTGAGATTTTTCAAAGTAGCCACCCTTTGGCCTTGACAGCTTTGCACACTCTTGTCATTCTCTCAACCAGCTTCATGAGTTAGTCACCTGGAATGCATTTCAATTAACAGGTGTGCCTTGTTAAACGTTAATCTGTGCAATTTCTTTCCTTCTTAAAGTGTTTGAGCCAATCAGTTGTGTTGTGACACGGTAGGGCTGGTACACAGAATATGGTCTTTTACCAAATAGGGCTAAGTCCATATTATGGAAAGAACAGCTTAAATAAGCAAAGAGAAACGACAGTCCATCATTACTTTCAGACATGAAGATCAGTCAATACGGAGAATGTCAACAACTTTGAAAGTTTCTTCAAGTGCAGTCGCATAAACCACCAAGCACTATGATGAAACTGTCTCTCATGAGGACCGCCCAGGGTTACCTCTGCTGCAGAGGATAAGTTCATTCGATGTTACCTGCACCTCAGAATGCAGCCCAAATAAATGCTTCACAGAGTTCCAGTAACAGACACATCTCAACATCAACTGTTCAGAGGAGACTGTGTGAAATCAGGCCTTCATGGTCGATTTGCTGCAACAACAAAAAAACAACTATTTTTGGGCTTCCGAGTGGCACGGTGGTCTAAAGCACTGCATCTCAGTGGTTTGATCTTGGGCTTTGTCACAACAGGCCGTGATCGAGAATCCCATGGGGCTGCCCACAATTGGCCCAGCGCTGTCCGGGTTAGGCCGGCATTGTAAAATTAGAATTTGTTCTTAACAAACTTGCCTAGCTTAATTTTTTTTTTTTTAAAGGACACCGATAAGAAGAGACTTGATTGGGCCAAGAAACGCGAACAATGGACATTCAACCAGTGGAAATCTGTCCTTTGGTCTGATGAGTCCAAATTTAAGATTTTTGGTTCCAACCGCCGTGTCTTTGTGAGACACAGAGTAGGTGAACGGATGATCTCCTCAGGTGTGGTTCCCACCGTGAAGCATGGAGGAGGAGGTGTGGTGGTGCTTTGCTGGTGAAACAGTCTGTGATTTATTTAGAATTCAAGGCATACTTCACCAGCATGGCTACCACAGCGTTCTGCACTGATACACCATCCCATCTGGTTTGCGCTTAGTGGGACTATCATTTGTTTTTCAACAGGACAATGACCCAACACATCTCCAGGCTGTGTAAGGGCTATTTGACCAAGAAGGAGAATGATGTAGTGCTGCATCAGGTGACCTGCCCTCCACAATCACCTGACCTCAACCAAACTGAGAAGGTTTGGGATGAGTTGGACCACAGAGTGAAGGAAAAGCAGCCAAAAAGTGCTCAGCATATGTAGGAACTCCTTCAAGACTGTTGGAAAATAATTCCAGGTGAAGCTGGTTGAGAGAATGTCAAGCGTGGGCAAAGCTACTTTGAAGAATCTCAAATCTAAAATCTATTTTGATTTAGCACTTTTTTTCTGTTTACTACATGATTCCATGTGTGCTATTTCATTATTTTGATGTCTTCACTATTATTCTACAATGTAGAAAACAGTACCGAATAAAGAAGAACCCTTGAATGAGGAGGTGTCTCTCCAAACATTTCGACTGCTACTGTATCTTTTTAAAAACTTTCTTCGGGCCTTGCGGTCCGCATTGACCCGGTTCTGGGTCTGGCTCCGGTCCGCCAGTAGAGTATGTTGGGACTGGGGGGGGCGGGGGGGGGTTTAGGGTAAATGAAGCTAAAGCACAGGCAACACCCCTAGAGGAGAACCTGTCTCAGTCAGCTTTCTAACAGACACTGGTGAGATGAATTCACCTTCCAATAACCTAAAACACAGGCAACACCCTAGAGGAGAACCTGGCTCAGTCTGCTTTCTAACAGACACTTGGTAGAGATGAATTCACCTTCCTAAAACACAGGCAACACCCTAGAGGAGAACCTGGCTCAGTCTGCTTTCCAACAGACAACTGGTGAGATGAATTCACCTTCCTAAAACACAGGCAACACCCTAGAGGAGAACCTGGCTCAGTCTGCTTTCTAACAGACACTGGTGAGATGAATTCACCTTCCTAAAACACAGGCAACACCCTAGAGGAGAACCTGGCTCAGTCTACTTTCTAACAGACACTGGTGAGATGAATTCACCTTCCTAAAACACAGGCAACACCCTAGAGGAGAACCTGGCTCAGTCTGCTTTCTAACAGACACTGGTGAGATGAATTCACCTTCCTAAAACACAGGCAACACCCTAGAGGAGAACCTGGCTCAGTCTACTTTCTAACAGACACTGGTGAGATGAATTCACCTTCCTAAAACACAGGCAACACCCTAGAGGAGAACCTGGCTCAGTCTGCTTTCTAACAGACACTGGTGAGATGAATTCACCTTCCTAAAACACAGGCAACACCCTAGAGGAGAACCTGGCTCAGTCTGCTTTCTAACAGACACTTGGTAGAGATGAATTCACCTTCCTAAAACACAGGCAACACCCTAGAGGAGAACCTGGCTCAGTCTGCTTTCTAACAGACACTGGTGAGATGAATTCACCTTCCAATAACCTAAAACACAGGCAACACCCTAGAGGAGAACCTGGCTCAGTCTGCTTTCTAACAGACACTTGGTAGAGATGAATTCACCTTCCTAAAACACAGGCAACACCCTAGAGGAGAACCTGGCTCAGTCTGCTTTCTAACAGACACCGGTGAGATGAATTCACCTTCCAATAACCTAAAACACAGGCAACACCCTAGAGGAGAACCTGGCTCAGTCTGCTTTCTAACAGACACTGGTGAGATGAATTCACCTTCCAATAACCTAAAACACAGGCAACACCCTAGAGGAGAACCTGTCTCAGTCTGCTTTCTAACAGACACTGGTGAGATGAATTCACCTTCCAATAACCTAAAACACAGGCAACACCCTAGAGGAGAACCTGGCTCAGTCTGCTTTCTAACAGACACTTGGTAGAGATGAATTCACCTTCCTAAAACACAGGCAACACCCTAGAGGAGAACCTGTCTCAGTCAGCTTTCTAACAGACACTGGTGAGATGAATTCACCTTCCAATAACCTAAAACACAGGCAACACCCTAGAGGAGACCCTGTCTCAGTCTGCTTTCCAACAGACAACTGGTGAGATGAATTCACCTTCCTAAAACACAGGCAACACCCTAGAGGAGAACCTGTCTCAGTCTGCTTTCTAACAGACACTGTGGTGAGATGAACTCACCTTCCTAAAACACAGGCAACACCCTAGAGGAGAACCTGTCTCAGTCTGCTTTCTAACAGACACCTGGTGAGATGCATTCACCTTCCTAAAACACAGGCAACACCCTAGAGGAGAACCTGGCTCAGTCTGCTTTCTAACAGACACTGGTGAGATGAATTCACCTTCCTAAAACACAGGCAACACCCTAGAGGAGAACCTGTCTCAGTCTGCTTTCTAACAGACACCTGGTGAGATGCATTCACCTTCCAATAACCTAAAACACAGGCAACACCCTAGAGGAGAACCTGTCTCAGTCTGCTTTCCAACAGACAACTGGTGAGATGAATTCACCTTCCTAAAACACAGGCAACACCCTAGAGGAGAACCTGTCTCAGTCTGCTTTCTAACAGACACCTGGTGAGATGCATTCACCTTCCAATAACCTAAAACACAGGCAACACCCTAGAGGAGAACCTGTCTCAGTCAGCTTTCTAACAGACACCTGGTGAGATGAATTCACCTTCCTAAAACACAGGCAACACCCTAGAGGAGAACCTGTCTCAGTCTGCTTTCCAACAGACAACTGGTGAGATGAATTCACCTTCCTAAAACACAGGCAACACCCTAGAGGAGAACCTGTCTCAGTCTGCTTTCCAACAGACAACTGGTGAGATGCATTCACCTTCCTAAAACACAGGCAACACCCTAGAGGAGAACCTGTCTCAGTCTGCTTTCTAACAGACACCTGGTGAGATGAATTCACCTTCCTAAAACACAGGCAACACCCTAGAGGAGAACCTGTCTCAGTCTGCTTTCTAACAGACACCTGGTGAGATGAATTCACCTTCCTAAAACACAGGCAACATCCTAGAGGAGAACCTGTCTCAGTCTGCTTTCTAACAGACACCTGGTGAGATGAATTCCCCTTCCTAAAACACAGGCAACATCCTAGAGGAGAACCTGTCTCAGTCTGCTTTCTAACAGACACCTGGTGAGATGAATTCACCTTCCTAAAACACAGGCAACACCCTAGAGGAGAACCTGTCTCAGTCTGCTTTCTAACAGACACCTGGTGAGATGAATTCACCTTCCTAAAACACAGGCAACACCCTAGAGGAGAACCTGTCTCAGTCTGCTTTCTAACAGACACCTGGTGAGATGAATTCACCTTCCTAAAACACAGGCAACACCCTAGAGGAGAACCTGGCTCAGTCTGCTTTCTAACAGACACCTGGTGAGATGCATTCACCTTCCAATAACCTAAAACACAGGCAACACCCTAGAGGAGAACCTGTCTCAGTCTGCTTTCCAACAGACACCTGGTGAGATGAATTCACCTTCCTAAAACACAGGCAACACCCTAGAGGAGAACCTGTCTCAGTCTGCTTTCTAACAGACACCTGGTGAGATGCATTCACCTTCCTAAAACACAGGCAACACCCCTAGAGGAGAACCTGTCTCAGTCTGCTTTCTAACAGACACCTGGTGAGATGCATTCACCTTCCAATAACCTAAAACACAGGCAACACCCTAGAGGAGAACCTGGCTCAGTCTGCTTTCTAACAGACACTGGTGAGATGAATTCACCTTCCAATAACCTAAAACACAGGCAACACCCTAGAGGAGACCCTGTCTCAGTCTGCTTTCTAACAGACACCTGGTGAGATGCATTCACCTTCCTAAAACACAGGCAACACCCCTAGAGGAGAACCTGTCTCAGTCTGCTTTCTAACAGACACCTGGTGAGATGCATTCACCTTCCAATAACCTAAAACACAGGCAACACCCTAGAGGAGACCCTGTCTCAGTCTGCTTTCCAACAGACACCTGGTGAGATGAATTCACCTTCCAATAACCTAAAACACAGGCAACACCCTAGAGGAGACCCTGTCTCAGTCTGCTTTCTAACAGACACCTGGTGAGATGAATTCACCTTCCTAAAACACAGGCAACACCCTAGAGGAGAACCTGTCTCAGTCTGCTTTCTAACAGACACCTGGTGAGATGCATTCACCTTCCTAAAACACAGGCAACACCCTAGAGGAGAACCTGGCTCAGTCTGCTTTCCAACAGACACCTGGTGAGATGAATTCACCTTCCAATAACCTAAAACACAGGCAACACCCTAGAGGAGAACCTGGCTCAGTCTGCTTTCTAACAGACACCTGGTGAGATGAATTCACCTTCCAATAACCTAAAACACAGGCAACACCCTAGAGGAGAACCTGGCTCAGTCTGCTTTCTAACAGACACCTGGTGAGATGAATTCACCTTCCTAAAACACAGGCAACACCCTAGAGGAGAACCTGGCTCAGTCTGCTTTCTAACAGACACTGGTGAGATGAATTCACCTTCCAATAACCTAAAACACAGAGCCAAATATACACAGGAGTTGGGAGATGAACAGATAGCATCACATCTGTAAAACACACTGTGGCCAAACTGCATGTGACCTTCACTGGGTAAGAAAAGAGAGAGATAAGTGGAATCTGCTCCTGTGTGTTCTGAAAATCAGACCAGATCTTGGCTATAGAGACAGTGTGTTCTGAAAATCAGACTAGATCTTGGCTATAGAGATAGTGTGTTCTGAAAATCAGACTAGATCTTGGCTATAGAGACAGTGTGTTCTGAAAATCAGACTAGATCTTGGCTATAGAGACAGTGTGTTCTGAAAATCAGACTAGATCTTGGCTAGAGAGACAGTGGAAATCATGTAATGTATTGTTGTACAATACACTGGAGTGATCTATCTCCTAAATCTGACAGAAATATTTTATGAGGATCATTGACACAAAAAAAAACACACAAAAAATACAATTAAATAGATTTTAAATCTCACTTTGTAACAGCAGAATGTGGAAAAGGTCAAAAGGGGGTGTGAAAACCTTCAGAAGGCACTTTCAGGTGACATTACACTTTTATTTTACCTTTATTTAACCAGACAAGTCAGTTAAGAACAAATTCTTATTTTCAATGACGGCCTAGGAACAGTGGGTTAACTGCCTGTTCAGGGGCAGAGCAACACATTTGTACCTTGTCAGCTCGGGGGTTTGAACTTGCCACCTTCCGGTTACTAGTCCAACGCTCTAACCACTAGGCAATCCTGCTGCCTCTACACTCTAACCACTAGGCTACCCTGCCTTCTCTACACTCTAACCACTAGGCTACCCTGCCTTCTCTACACTCTAACCACTAGGCTACCCTGCCGCCTCTACACTCTAACCACTAGGCTACCCTGCCGCCCCAGGGCTGAGAAAACACTGTCAAAAAACAGTTCAGTCTAAAAGTTGGGTTTTTTGTACCAATGAAAGCCTGAGCATATTACTAAACCCTGATCCTATTTAGAGAGGACATCATCTGGACACGTCACTCTCTGTTCTCATCGTTAAAACATCCACACACATTTATTACAAACAAACAACATGAATGTTCTGTTCTCTATCTACAGCGGTTGTGTCCAGCTCCTGTCAGCGCCGGGTTAGATCTTTCATCCCTGTTGTCACCCAACATAGAAAATCAACTACCTTCATGTGCAAAAGGTGTTTTATCTTCTCACTACTAGCCTCAGACTACCACCTAGCAGCACCTTAACAGCAGAGACAGTAGCATGACTACCACCTAGCAGCACCTTAACAGCAGAGACAGTAGCATAACTACCACCTAGCAGCACCTTAACAGCAGAGACAGTAGCATGACTACCACCTAGCAGCACCTTAACAGCAGAGACAGTAGCATCACTACCACCTAGCAGCACCTTAACAGCAGAGACAGTAGCATCACTACCGACTAGCAGACAGATGACTTACCGTAGATGAGAACGACAGACTCCTCGATGGCGTGCTGGTAACTGAACTGAGAGTCCAGCAGGGCCCGGCTGACAAATGATCCATAATAGGTTGACTGGTACCAGCCCACATGAAGATGGTCAATGTTGACATGACGAAGAGACCGCATCATCTCCATCTGATACTGGACTAGAGGGTGGAGAGGGGGAGGAGAGAGGGTGGAGAGGGGGAGGAGAGAGGGTGGAGAGGGGGAGGAGAGAGGGTGGAGAGGGGGAGGAGAGGGGGAGGAGAGAGGGTGGAGAGGGGGAGGAGAGAGGGTGGAGAGGGGGAGGAGAGAGGGTGGAGAGGGGGAGGAGAGAGGAGAGAGGGGGAGGAGAGAGGAGAGAGGGGGAGGAGAGAGGAGAGAGGGGGAGGAGAGAGGAGAGAGGAGGAGGAGAGAGGAGAGAGGAGGAGGAGAGAGGAGAGAGGGGGAGGAGAGAAGGAGAGGAGAGAGGGGGAGGAGAGAGGGGGAGGAGAGAGGGGGAGGAGAGAGGGGGAGGAGAGAGGGGGAGGAGAGAGGGGGAGGAGAGAAGGAGAGGTAGAGAGAGAGGGAAGGAAGGAAGGAAGGAGAGAGGACAGGCAGAGGGAGGAGACATTTTTACTTTTTCCATTCATCAGGTAGGTTATAAATACATGACAGCAGACTGATTCAACCATCTCCCTCTCTGCTGGGGAATCAGCCATATTCCTCCCCTGGCCTCCCACTGACAGACAGGAGTAGAGGAAGACCGGAGACAGACAGCACCGGGAGGTTAACGAGGACAGACAGCACATTTACACACCACTCCGAGGGTGACTGTTTGTGTGTGTACCATCCCAGTCAATCACAGGACGCAGTCAGAGTCAGACACACACCAGTCTGGCTATTAAGTAACAGAGAGAGAGAGAGAGATGGAGAGAAATTGATTCATCCGTATCTCATTGGCCAGCTGTGGCCTCCAACCCCCCTACTTATCCCCAAACACTCATTCTGGACCCCCAACCAGTCCCCCCCTCCTCAGAACATCCCCCAACCAGTCGCCCCCCCCCCACACTCAAAACATCTACCCCCCAACCAGTCCGCCCCACTCAAAACAAATATCCCCCAACCAGTCCACCCCACTCAAAACATATATCCCCAACCCCCCCCCCCCCCCCCCCTCAGAACATCCATCCCCCAACCAGTCCCCCCCCTCAGAACATCCATCCCTCAACCAGTCCCCCCCCCCTTCAGAACATCCATCCCCATACCAGCCCCACCGCTCATTATGGGGTATTGTGACGTCATTATGGGGTATTGTGACGTCATTATGGGGTATTGTGACGTCATTATGGGGTATTGTGACGTCATTATGGGGTATTGTGACGTCATTATGGGGCATTGTGACGTCATTGTGTGTAGATTGATGAGGATTTTTTTATTTTTTATTAAACTCATTTTAGAATAAGGCTGTAAAGTAACAAAATGTTGAAAAAGTAAAGAGATCTGAAGGCACTGTGTGTTTCCCCGTCACTGATACTTAGAAGACTAGCAAGTTAAACTAAGGGGTCGCGTTAATGCAGAATTCAGAAGACTAGCAAGTTAAACTAAGGGGTCGCGTTAATGCAGAATTCAGAAGACTAGCAAGTTAAACTAAGGGGTCGCGTTAATGCAGAATTCTGCATAAATATTTTTGCTGCGTATGTAAAATGCTTCTTATTGTAATTTCCCGCTCGGCATCAGACTGATGTAATGCTTCTTATTGTAATTTCCCGCTCGGCATCAGACCAATGTAATGCTTCTTATTGTAATTTCCCGCTCGGCATCAGACCGATGTAATGCTTCTTATTGTAATTTCCCGCTCGGCATCAGACCGATGTAATGCTTCTTATTGTAATTTCCCGCTCGGCATCAGACCGATGTAATGCTTCTTATTGTAATTTCCCGCTCGGCATCAGACCGATGTAATGCTTCTTATTGTAATTTCTGTATGTGTGATATTTACTGTTAATTTTTATTGTTTATTTCACTTGTATATTATCTACCTCACTGGCTTTGACAATGTTAACACGTTTCCCATGGTAGTAAAGCCCCTTGAATTGAATTGAGAGAAAGACAGAGTGAAAGAGAGTTGACATTAAGGAGAGCGACAGAGAGCGACACAGAGAGCGACACAGAGACATATCAACACTCCTCCCTTGGACGATAAGACCTTCTGAGAGAACGTGAGCAACACAGAGACATATCAACACTCCTCCCTTGGACGATAAGACCTTCTGAGAGAACGTGAGCCACACAGAGACATATCAACACTCCTCCCTTGGACGATAAGACCTTCTGAGAGAACGTGAGCAACACAGAGACATATCAACACTCCTCCCTTGGACGATAAGACCTTCTGAGAGAACGTGAGCCACACAGAGACATATCACCACTCCTCCCTTGGACGATAAGACCTTCTGAGAGAACGTGAGCAACACAGAGACATATCAACACTCCTCCCTTGGACGATAAGACCTTCTGAGAGAACGTGAGCAACACAGAGACATATCAACACTCCTCCCTTGGACGATAAGACCTTCTGAGAGAACGTGAGCCACACAGAGACATATCAACACTCCTCCCTTGGACGATAAGACCTTCTGAGAGAACGTGAGCAACACAGAGACATATCAACACCCCTCCCTTGGACGATAAGACCTTCTGAGAGAACGTGAGCCACACAGAGACATATCAACACTCCTCCCTTGGACGATAAGACCTTCTGAGAGAACGTGAGCAACACAGAGACATATCAACACTCCTCCCTTGGACGATAAGACCTTCTGAGAGAACGTGAGCAACACAGAGACATATCAACACCCCTCCCTTGGACGATAAGACCTTCTGAGAGAACGTGAGCAACACAGAGACATATCAACACTCCTCCCTTGGACGATAAGACCTTCTGAGAGAACGTGAGCCACACAGAGACATATCAACACTCCTCCCTTGGACGATAAGACCTTCTGAGAGAACGTGAGCAACACAGAGACATATCAACACTCCTTGACTGTAAAGAATGTAGGAGCTGGTTTCAGTAACTGGCTGCTCTGGCCTTAGCAACAGTTAAACTGATGGGACGAGGACTGGGGATACAGTAACTGTCTGCTAGGGCCTTAGCAACAGTTAAACTGATGGGAGGAGGACTGGCTGCTCTGGCCTTAGCAACAGTTAAACTGATGGGACGAGGACTGTCTGCTCTGGCCTTAGTAACATTTAAACTGACGGGAGGAGGACTGGGGATTCAGTGACTGTCTGCTCTGGCCTTAGCAACAGTTAAACTGATGGGACGAGGACTGGGATTCAGTGACTGGCTGCTCTGGGGTTTCAGTGACTGGCTGCTCTGGCCTTAGCAACAGTTAAACTGACGGGAGGAGGACAGGCTGCTCTGGCCTTAGCAACAGTTAAACTGATGGGAGGAGGACTGGGGATACAGTAACTGGCTGCTCTGGCCTTAGCAACAGTTAAACTGATGGGAGTAGGACTGGGGATTCAGTGACTGTCTGCTCTGGCCTTAGCAACAGTTAAACTGATGGGAGGAGGACTGTCTGCTCTGGCCTTAGCAACAGTTAAACTGATGGGACGAGGACTGGGATTCAGTGACTGGCTGCTCTGGGGTTTCAGTGATGGCTGCTCTGGCCTTAGCAACAGTTAAACTGACGGGAGGAGGACTGGCTGCTCTGGCCTTAGCAACAGTTAAACTGATGGGAGGAGGACTGGGGATACAGTAACTGGCTGCTCTGGCCTTAGCAACAGTTAAACTGATGGGAGTAGGACTGGGGATTCAGTGACTGTCTGCTCTGGCCTTAGCAACAGTTAAACTGATGGGAGGAGGACTGTCTGCTCTGGCCTTAGCAACAGTTAAACTGATGGGAGGAGGACTGTCTGCTCTGGCCTTAGCAACAGTTAAACTGATGGGAGGAGGACTGGGGAAAAATAAATAGATGGAGGAGAGAGACAAGAAGAGGGAGGAGGGAGACAAGAGAGGGGAGGAGGAGGAGGAGGAGAGAAGAGAGGGAAAGAGGAGATGGAAGATGAGCAGGAGAGAAGAGAGGGAAGGAGGAGGAGGAAGATGAGCAGGAGACAAGAGAGGGAAGGGGGAGGAGGAAGATGAGCAGGAGACAAGAGAGGGAAGGGGGAGGAGGAAGATGAGCAGGAGACAAGAGAGGGGAGGAGGCGCAGGAGAGAAGAGAGGGAAGGAGGAGGAGGAAGATGAGCAGGAGACAAGAGAGGGGAGGGGGAGGAGGAAGATGAGCAGGAGACAAGAGAGGGGAGGAGGCGCAGGAGAGAAGAGAGGGAAGGAGGAGGAGGAAGATGTGCAGGGGACAGAGTAAAAGAAGTGAGCTAGACGTATGTTGAGAACCCATGACTACAGGCTGGCTTAAAGCAGACAATGGGACAGATGATAGAACACATTGAGAAGAGGTGCTGGCCTTGGCGCCCACCCCACGCTAGCCTCCGTCACGCAGAACCAGGCCATTGTTGAGGCAGACAAAGCAGCCAGCCAGACTGAGTTCAACAAGTACAGCAGTGCAACTATGGACCTCTAAGCCCTACAGACAGAACCCGGTTAAATACCAGGGAGGACCTCTCAGCCCTACAGACAGAACCCGGTTAAATACCAGGGAGGACCTCTCAGCCCTACAGACAGAACCCGGTTAAATACCAGGGAGGACCTCTCAGCCCTACAGACAGAACCCGG
This sequence comes from Oncorhynchus kisutch, assembly GCF_002021735.2. NCBI lineage: Eukaryota > Metazoa > Chordata > Actinopteri > Salmoniformes > Salmonidae > Oncorhynchus > Oncorhynchus kisutch. Next base: position 480,945 of record NW_022265302.1, read on the forward strand.
TTAAATACCAGGGAGGACCTCTCAGCCCTACAGACAGAACCCGGTTAAATACCAGGGAGGACCTCTCAGCCCTACAGACAGAACCCGGTTAAATACCAGGGAGGACCTCTCAGCCCTACAGACAGAACCCGGTTAAATACCAGGGAGGACCTCTCAGCCCTACAGACAGAACCCGGTTAAATACCAGGGAGGACCTCTCAGCCCTACAGACAGAACCCGGTTAAATACCAGGGAGGACCTCTAAGCCCTACAGACAGAACCCGGTTAAATACCAGGGAGGACCTCTCAGCCCTACAGACAGAACCCGGTTAAATACCAGGGAGGACCTCTCAGCCCTACAGACAGAACCCGGTTAAATACCAGGGAGGACCTCTCAGCCCTACAGACAGAACCCGGTTAAATACCAGGGAGGACCTCTCAGCCCTACAGACAGAACCCGGTTAAATACCAGGGAGGACCTCTCAGCCCTACAGGCAGAACCCGGTTAAATACCAGGGAGGACCTCTCAGCCCTACAGGCAGAACCCGGTTAAATACCAGGGAGGACCTCTCAGCCCTACAGGCAGAACCCGGTTAAATACCAGGGAGGACCTCTCAGCCCTACAGGCAGAACCCGGTTAAATACCAGGGAGGACCTCTCAGCCCTACAGGCAGAACCCGGTTAAATACCAGGGAGGACCTCTCAGCCCTACAGGCAGAACCCGGTTAAATACCAGGGAGGACCTCTCAGCCCTACAGACAGAACCCGGTTAAATACCAGGGAGGACCTCTCAGCCCTACAGACAGAACCCGGTTAAATACCAGGGAGGACCTCTCAGCCCTACAGACAGAACCCGGTTAAATACCAGGGAGGACCTCTCAGCCCTACAGACAGAACCCGGTTAAATACCAGGGAGGACCTCTCAGCCCTACAGACAGAACCCGGTTAAATACCAGGGAGGACCTCTCAGCCCTACAGACAGAACCCGGTTAAATACCAGGGAGGACCTCTCAGCCCTACAGACAGAACCCGGTTAAATACCAGGGAGGACCTCTCAGCCCTACAGACAGAACCCGGTTAAATACCAGGGAGGACCTCTCAGCCCTACAGACAGAACCCGGTTAAATACCAGGGAGGACCTCTCAGCCCTACAGACAGAACCCGGTTAAATACCAGGGAGGACCTCTCAGCCCTACAGACAGAACCCGGTTAAATACCAGGGAGGACCTCTCAGCCCTACAGACAGAACCCAGTTAAATACCAGGGAGGACCTCTCAGCCCTACAGACAGAACCCGGTTAAATACCAGGGAGGACCTCTCAGCCCTACAGACAGAACCCGGTTAAATACCAGGGAGGACCTCTCAGCCCTACAGACAGAACCCGGTTAAATACCAGGGAGGACCTCTCAGCCCTACAGACAGAACCCGGTTAAATACCAGGGAGGACCTCTCAGCCCTACAGACAGAACCCGGTTAAATACCAGGGAGGACCTCTCAGCCCTACAGACAGAACCCGGTTAAATACCAGGGAGGACCTCTCAGCCCTACAGACAGAACCCGGTTAAATACCAGGGAGGACCTCTCAGCCCTACAGACAGAACCTGGTTAAATACCAGGGAGGACCTCTCAGCCCTACAGACAGAACCTGGTTAAATACCAGGGAGGACCTCTCAGCCCTACAGACAGAACCTGGTTAAATACCAGGGAGGACCTCTCAGCCCTACAGACAGAACCTGGTTAAATACCAGGGAGGACCTCTCAGCCCTGCTGTGTACACTAACATCAGGCTGTGTACACTAACATCAGGCTGTGTACACTAACACCAGGCTGTGTACGCTAACACCAGGCTGTGTACGCTAACACCAGGCTGTGTACGCTAACACCAGGCTGTGTACGCTAACACCAGGCTGTGTACGCTAACATCAGGCTGCGTACGCTAACATCAGGCTGCGTACGCTAACATCAGGCTGCGTACGCTAACACCAGGCTGCGTACGCTAACACCAGGCTGCGTACGCTAACATCAGGCTGCGTACGCTAACACCAGGCTGCGTACGCTAACACCAGGCTGCGTACGCTAACATCTAACTAACATCAGGCTGTGTACACTAACATCTAACTAACATCAGGCTGTGTACGCTAACATCAGGCTGTGTACGCTAACATCAGGCTGTGTACACTAACATCAGGCTGTGTACACTAACATCAGGCTGTGTACACTAACATCAGACTGTGTACACTAACACCAGGCTGTGTACACTAACACCAGGCTGTGTACACTAACACCAGGCTGTGTACACTAACACCAGGCTGTGTACACTAACACCAGGCTGCGTACACTAACACCAGGCTGCGTACACTAACATCAGGCTGCGTACTCTAACATCAGGCTGCGTACACTAACATCAGGCTGCGTACCCTAACATCAGGCTGCGTACCCTAACATCAGGCTGCGTACGCTAACATCAGGCTGTGTACGCTAACATCAGGCTGTGTACGCTAACATCAGGCTGTGTACGCTAACATCAGGCTGTGTACGCTAACATCAGGCTGTGTACGCTAACATCAGGCTGTGTACGCTAACATCAGGCTGTGTACGCTAACATCAGGCTGTGTACGCTAACATCAGGCTGTGTACGCTAACATCAGGATGTGTACACTAACATCTAACTAACATCAGGCTGTGTACACTAACATCTAACTAACATCAGGCTGTGTACACTAACATCAGGCTGTTTACACTAACATCAGGCTGCGTACGCTAACATCAGGCTGTGTACGCTAACATCAGGCTGTGTACGCTAACATCAGGCTGTGTACGCTAACATCAGGCTGTGTACGCTAACATCAGGCTGTGTACACTAACATCTAACTAACATCAGGCTGTGTACACTAACATCTAACTAACATCAGGCTGTGTACACTAACATCAGGCTGTGTACGCTAACATCAGGCTGTGTACGCTAACATCAGGCTGTGTACGCTAACATCAGGCTGTGTACGCTAACATCAGGCTGCGTACACTAACACCGGGCTGCGTACACTAACACCAGGCTGCGTACACTAACACCAGGCTGCGTACACTAACATCAGGCTGCGTACACTAACATCAGGCTGCGTACACTAACATCAGGCTGCGTACACTAACATCAGGCTGTGTACACTAACACCAGGCTGTGTACACTAACATCAGGCTGTGTACACTAGTGGAACACAGTCTACAGTCTTTATAAACATTGTTCATCAGGCAGACTCGTACTACTGGACTCAAACACTCGTTCAGAACAAATAAACATGTTTATAAACTAACTGTCGCTCTCCTCTCCTCACTGCATCTTAATGTAGATTTCTCTCACGTTTGGTTAGTAGGTCACAACGGCTGGTGTTTCTGATAAACACACGAGAACGAAACAACTGGAAGACAATCGGGGAGAGAAAAATCCAAGTATGAAGTGAGTCACATCAACGAGGCACGTTCCAAATCGTCCCCTATATTCCGTCCACAGGGCTAGTGTTAACAGTAGTGTACTGTATAGGGGAATAGGGTGCAGGTCAAGGACCGTCACTCTAGCTGAAGCTCAGAGTCCGGTCTGTTTCCGGCTTGAAATTATCCTCGTACTGCACATCTCTGAACCATAATACTACACACACACACACACACACACACACACACACACAGCAGCCTCCAATCCAACCAGAGAGATAATACTGTGGTCTAGAAGCTTCCTTATCCCAGAGAAAAGCCAATTCTATTATATAAATCACGGAGACAATGTGACCCAGCCACATTCACCTCTCCTCTCCTAGCACACGTCCCCAAAACACCCCATTCCCTATATAGTGCACTACTTAGACCTGGACCCTATTCCCTATATAGTGCACTACTTTAGACCAGGACCCTATTCCCTATATAGTACACTACTTTAGACCAGGACCCTATTCCCTATATAGTGCACTACTTTAGGCCAGGACCCTATTCCCTATATAGTGCACTACTTTAGACCAGGGCCCTATTCCCTATATAGTCCACTACTATAGACCAGGGCCCTATTCCCTATATAGTGCACTACTTTAGACCAGGGCCCTATTCCATATATAGTCCACTACTATAGACTAGGGCCCTATTCCCTATATAGTGCACAACTATAGACCAGGGCCCTATTCCCTATATAGTGCACAACTATAGACCAGAGCACTATTCCCTATATAGTGCACTACTTTAGACCAGAGCACTATTCCCTATATAGAGCACTACTTTAGACCAGGACCCTATTCCCTATATAGTGCACAACTATAGACCAGAGCCCTATTCCCTATATAGCGCACTAGTTTTAAACAAAAGTACTACCCCCTATAAAAAAGAGGGGGGAGGGGGGGGGGGGTAGTCTGCTATTTGGGGCGCACATGAACGATTCTTCAGTCATTTCTTTAGACCAGTTGGTTCTGCTATCAGTCAGTCAGTCGGGGGAGATGGGGAATGAGTTTGCTGTTGATATCCCATTTGCTTTGGTGATTGTGTTGTGTACCTGTCTGCAAGGGCCCAAAAGCAAGGGCCTCCTACAACCCCCACCCTTCTATGTCCCTACGGTTCCTACCCTGCATATGAATGAGACACCTTGATGATGTGATCTAGGGGGGATATTTCAAAACACAATTAATTGTTAAGACTGTCGGTCTGTTCAGATCCTCGTCGTACCGTACGTATGGAGCAGGTGAATGGTCTGTTCAGATCCTCATCGTACCGTACGTATGGAGCAGGTGAATGGTCTGTTCAGATCCTCGTCGTACCGTACGTATGGAGCAGGTGAATGGTCTGTTCAGATCCTCATCGTACCGTACGTATGGAGCAGGTGAATGGTCTGTTCAGATCCTCGTCGTACCGTACGTATGGAGCAGGTGAATGGTCTGTTCAGATCCTCGTCGTACCGTACGTATGGAGCAGGTGAATGGTCTGTTCAGATCCTCGTCGTACCGTACGTATGGAGCAGGTGAATGGTCTGTTCAGATCCTCATCGTACCGTACGTATGGAGCAGGTGAATGGTCTGTTCAGATCCTCATCGTACCGTACGTATGGAGCAGGTGAATGGTCTGTTCAGATCCTCATCGTACCGTACGTATGGAGCAGGTGAATGGTCTGTTCAGATCCTCGTCGTACCGTACGTATGGAGCAGGTGAATGGTCTGTTCAGATCCTCATCGTACCGTACGTATGGAGCAGGTGAATGGTCTGTTCAGATCCTCGTCGTACCGTACGTATGGAGCAGGTGAATGGTCTGTTCAGATCCTCGTCGTACCGTACGTATGGAGCAGGTGAATGGTCTGTTCAGATCCTCATCGTACCGTACGTATGGAGCAGGTGAATGGTCTGTTCAGATCCTCATCACCCCCCCCCCCCCACCCCCGCCCACGGAGAGAGATGAGGTTTAAGTGGGAGTGATGATGGAAGTGTCTTCAATAACATTCCATGGGAGAGCAGAGAGGACTATGGGTAATGGCTCCTTTAAAAGCCTGTGCTCTATAATGAAGCCTGGGAGGAGGTAGTTACACGCTATGTGACTCTCATTCAAGTGAAAAGATTCAAAGGGAACGGTAGTTTCGACAGACGACTTACCTGAGTCTAAAGACGAGCAGAGAGAACGAGAGAAATATTTACATCATTACACATTTCCTTATAAAATGGTCCAAACTTCTAGATGCTCATCTCTCTCCATAGGACTATTGACAACAAGCACAGCTACATTCTCAAACCAGATCTAATTGTATTTGTCACATGCGACAGGTGTTACAGTGAAATGTTTACTTACAAGCCCTTATTATCCAACAATGCAGTTCAAGAAACAGAGTTAATATTTAAAAGTTTAGTTTATCTACTCTAAATCAAAAACGAACACTATATGTACATAACAATAATGAGGCTATAAACAGGGGGTACCGGTACAGAGTCAATGTGGAGGCTATATACAGGGGGTACCGGTACAGAGTCAATGTGGAGGCTATATACAGGGGGTACTGGTACAGAGTCAATGTGGAGGCTATATACAGGGGGTACCGGTACAGAGTCAATGTGGAGGCTATATACAGGGGGTACCGGTACAGAGTCAATGTGGAGGCTATATACAGGGGCTACCGGTACAGAGTCAATGTGGAGGCTATATACAGGGGGGTACCGGTACAGAGTCAATGTGGAGGCTATATACAGGGGGTACCGGTACAGAGTCAATGTGGAGGCTATATACAGGGGGTACCGGTACAGAGTCAATGTGGAGGCTATATACAGGGGTACCGGTACAGAGTCAATGTGGAGGCTATATACAGGGGGTACCGGTTCAGAGTCAGTGTGGAGACTATATACAGGGGGTACTGGTACAGAGTCAATGTGGAGGCTATAAACAGGGGGTACCAGTACAGAGTCAATGTGGAGGGCTATATACAGGGGGTACTGGTACAGAGTCAATGTGGAGGCTATATACAGGGGTACTGGTACAGAGTCAATGTGGAGGCTATATACAGGGGGTACTGGTACAGAGTCAATGTGGAGGCTATATACAGGGGGTACCTGTACAGAGTCAATGTGGAGGCTATATACAGGGTATTACGGTACAGAGTCAGTGTGGGGGGCTATATACAGGGGGTACCGGTACAGAGTCAATGTGGAGGCTATATACAGGGGGTACCGGTGCAGAGTCAATGTGGAGGCTATATACAGGGGGTACCGGTACAGAGATCAATGTGGAGGCTATATACAGGGGGTACGCCGGGCCGGAGTACCGCGAGTCAATGTGGAGGCTATATACAGGGTATTACGGTACAGAGTCAGTGTGCGGGGCTATATACAGGGGGTACCGGTACAGAGTCAATGTGGAGGCTATATACAGGGGGGTACCGGTGCAGAGTCAATGTGGAGGCTATATACAGGGGGTACCGGTACAGAGTCAATGTGGAGGCTATATACAGGGGGTACCGGTACCGAGTCAATGTGGAGGCTATATACAGGGGGTACCGTACCGAGTCAATGTGGAGGCTATATACAGGGGGTACCGGTACAGAGTCAATGTGGAGGCTTATACAGGGGGTACCGGTACCGAGGTCAATGTGGAGGCTATATACAGGGTGTTACGGTACAGAGTCAATGTGGAGGCTATATACAGGGGGGTACCGGTACAGAGTCAATGTGGAGGCTATATACAGGGGGTACCGGTACAGAGTCAATGTGGAGGCTATATACAGGGGGTACGGTACCGAGTCAATGTGGAGGCTATATACAGGGGGTACCGGTACAGAGTCAATGTGGGAGCTATATACAGGGGGTACCGGTACAGAGTCAATGTGGGAGGCTATATATCAGGGTGTAACGGTACGAGTCCAATGTGGAGGCGTATACAGGGGGTACCCGTACAGAGTCAATGTGAGGCTAATACAGGGTATTACGGTACAGAGTCAGTGTGGGGGCTATATACAGGTGGTACCGGTAACCGAGTCAATGTGGAGGCTATATACAGGGGGTACCGGTACCGAGTCAATGTGGAGGCTATATACAGGGTATTACGGTACGGAGTCAGTGTGGGGGAGGGCTATATACAGGGTGTTACGGTACAGAGTCAATGTGGAGGCTATATACAGGGTATTACGGTACAGACTCAATGTGGAGGCTATATACAGGGTATTACGGTACAGACTCAATGTGGAGGCTATATATAGGGTGTTACGGTACAGAGTCAATGTGGAGGCTATATACAGGGTGTTACGGTACAGAGTCAATGTGGAGGCTATATACAGGGTGTTACGGTACAGAGTCAATGTGGAGGCTATATACAGGGGGTACCGGTACAGAGTCAATGTGGAGGCTATATACAGGGGGTACCGGTGCAGAGTCAATGTGGAGGCTATATACAGGGGGTACCGGTACAGAGTCAATGTGGAGGCTATATACAGGGGGTACCGGTACAGAGTCAATGTGGAGGCTATATACAGGGGGTACCGGTACAGAGTCAATGTGGAGGCTATATACAGGGGGTACCGGTACAGAGTCAATGTGGAGGCTATATACAGGGGGTACCGGTACCGAGTCAATGTGGAGGCTATATACAGGGTATTACGGTACAGAGTCAGTGTGGGGGGCTGTATACAGGTGGTACCGGTACCGAGTCAATGTGGAGGCTATATACAGGGGGTACCGGTACCGAGTCAATGTGGAGGCTATATACAGGGTATTACGGTACAGAGTCAGTGTGGGGGGCTATATACAGGGTGTTACGGTACAGAGTCAATGTGGAGGCTATATACAGGGTATTACGGTACAGACTCAATGTGGAGGCTATATACAGGGTATTACGGTACAGACTCAATGTGGAGGCTATATACAGGGTGTTACGGTACAGAGTCAATGTGGAGGCTATATACAGGGTGTTACGGTACAGAGTCAATGTGGAGGCTATATACAGGGGGTACCGGTACAGAGTCAATGTGGAGGCTATATACAGTGGGTACCGGTACAGAGTCAATGTGGAGGCTATATACAGGGGGTACCGGTACAGAGTCAATGTGGAGGCTATATACAGGGGGTACCGGTACAGAGTCAATGTGGAGGCTATATACAGGGGGTACTGGTACAGAGTCAATGTGGAGGCTATATACAGGGGGCACCGGTACAGAGTCAATGTGGAGGCTATATACAGGGGGTACCGGTACAGAGTCAATGTGGAGGCTATATACAGGGGGTACCGGTACAGAGTCAATGTGGAGGCTATATACAGGGGGTACCGGTACAGAGTCAATGTGTGGGGGTACCGGTACAGAGTCAATGTGGAGGCTATATACAGGGGGTACCGGTACAGAGTCAATGTGTGGGGGTACCGGTACAGAGTCAATGTGGAGGCTATATACAGGGGGTACTGGTACAGAGTCAATGTGGAGGCTATATACAGGGGGCACCGGTACAGAGTCAATGTGGAGGCTATATACAGGGGGTACCGGTACAGAGTCAATGTGGAGGCTATATACAGGGGGGTACCGGTACAGAGTCAATGTGGAGGCTATATACAGGGGGTACCGGTACAGAGTCAATGTGGAGGCTATATACAGGGTGTTACGGTACAGAGTCAATGTGGAGGCTATATACAGGGGGTACCGGTACAGAGTCAATGTGGAGGCTATATACAGGGGGTACCGGTACAGAGTCAATGTGGAGGCTATATACAGGGTATTACGGTACAGACTCAATGTGGAGGCTATATACAGGGTATTACGGTACAGAGTCAATGTGGAGGCTATATACAGGGTGTACCGGTACAGAGTCAATGTGGAGGCTATATACAGGGTATTACGGTACAGAGTCAATGTGGAGGCTATATACAGGGTGTACCGGTACCGAGTCAATGTGGAGGCTATATACAGGGGGTACCGGTACAGAGTCAATGTGGAGGCTATATACAGGGGGTACCGGTACAGAGTCAATGTGGAGGCTATATACAGGGGGTATCGGTACAGAGTCAATGTGGAGGCTATATACAGGGTGTACCGGTACCGAGTCAATGTGGAGGCTATATACAGGGGGTACCGGTACAGAGTCAATGTGGAGGCTATATACAGGGGGTACCGGTACAGAGTCAATGTGGAGGCTATATACAGGGGGTACCGGTACAGAGTCAATGTGGAGGCTATATACAGGAGGTAACGGTACAGAGTCAATGTGGAGGCTATATACAGGGGGTACCGGTACAGAGTCAATGTGGAGGTTATATACAGGGGGTACTGGTGCAGAGTCAATGTGGAGGCTATATACAGGGGGTACCGGTACAGAGTCAATGTGGAGGCTATATACAGGGGGTACCGGTACAGAGTCAATGTGGAGGCTATATACAGGGGTTACCGGTACAGAGTCAATGTGGAGCCTATATACAGGGGGTACCGGTACCGAGTCAATGTGCGGGGGTACAGGGGGTACCGGTACCGAGTCAATGTGCGGGGGTACAGGGGGTAGCGGTACCGAGTCAATGTGCGGGGGTACAGGGGACTATGTATAGATAATAAACAACGAGGAGCAGCAGTGTAAAAACAAAGACATATTCACCATCATCATCATCACTACAGACCATGACAACAGGAAGTCTGATTCTCAAACCACCTCTTTCTAACTAGGAACCTGCTGCTGAGACCAGGGGGGCTGAGACCAGGGGGCTGAGACCAGGGGGCTGAGACCAGGGGCTAAGACCAGGGGGCTAAGACCAGGGGGCTAAGACCAGGGGGCTAAGACCAGGGGGCTAAGACCAGGGGATGAGACCAGGGGATGAGACCGGGGGCTAAGACCAGGGGCTAAGACAAGGGGATGAGACCAGGGGATGAGACCAGGGGATGAAACCAGGGGATGAAACCAGGGGATGAAACCAGGGGATGAAACCAGGGGATGAGACCAGGGGATGAGACCAGGGGATGAGACCAGGGGCTAAGACCAGGGGCTGAGACCAGGGATGAGACCAGGGGATGAGACCAGGGGATGAGACCAGGGGATGAGACCGGGGGATGAGACCGGGGGCTAAGACCAGGGGCTAAGACCAGGGCTAAGACCAGGGATGAGACCAGGGGGCTGAGACCAGGGGGCTAAGACCAGGGGGCTAAGACCAGGGGGCTAAGACCAGGGGGCTAAGACCAGGGGGCTAAGACCAGGGGATGAGACCAGGGGGATGAGACCGGGGGCTAAGACCAGGGGCTAAGACAAGGGGATGAGACCAGGGGATGAGACCAGGGGATGAAACCAGGGGATGAAACCAGGGGATGAAACCAGGGGATGAAACCAGGGGATGAGACCAGGGGATGAGACCAGGGGATGAGACCAGGGGCTAAGACCAGGGGCTGAGACCAGGGATGAGACCAGGGGATGAGACCAGGGATGAGACCAGGGGATGAGACCGGGGGATGAGACCGGGGGCTAAGACCAGGGGCTAAGACCAGGGGCTAAGACCAGGGATGAGACCAGGGGATGAGACCAGGGGACGGGACCAGGGGATGAGACCAGGGGACGAGACCAGGGGACGGGACCAGGGGATGAGACCAGGGGATGAGACCAGGGCGTCATCCCGCTGCTTTCGGTATTATTCATACTAAATGTTGTCAGTCCCTCTATGGTCACACACCAAATGACACAGTATTCCCTAGACCAGGCACTCGCTTTGAGTCAGACCCCTGTGGGTTTTCCTATAGGTCCTGGTCAACAGTGGTGTGCGTTTCCATATCTGTGTGTGTGTGTGTGTGTGTTTCCGTATCTGTGTGTGTGTGTGTGTGTCCGTATCGGTGTGTGTGTGTGTGTGTGTGTCCGTATCTGTGTGTTTCAGTATCCGTATCAGTGTGTGTGTGTGTGTGTGTGTGTGTGTGTCTCAGCACCCCTGCAGCAGACAGGGTGGCAGCTCTCCACAGAGCCTTGCTTAACTAAGATTAATTACAGCCAATCAGAGGAAGCAGGTGGAACAGAGGAGAACAGGTGAGAGGAGCCACTGAGTCCATTAGAAACGGAGTGGGGGGGAAATTAACCCTCGCCTCACCAACAACTCCCTGTTCATTCTGAGTCCATTAGAAACAGAGTGGGGGGGGGAATTAACCCTCGCCTCACCAACAACTCCCTGTTCATTCTGAGTCCATTAGAAACAGAGTGGGGGGGAAATTAACCCTCGCCTCACCAACAACTCCCTGTTCATTCTGAGTCCATTAGAAACAGAGTGGGGGGGGAAATTAACCCTCGCCTCACCAACAACTCCCTGTTCATTCTGAGTCCATTAGAAACAGAGTGGGGGGGGAATTGATCCTCGCCTCACCAACAACTCCCTGTTCATTCTGAGTCCATTAGAAACAGAGTGGGGGGGAAATTAACCCTCGCCTCACCAACAACTCCCTGTTCATTCTGAGTCCATTAGAAACAGAGTGGGGGGGAAATTAACCCTCGCCTCACCAACAACTCCCTGTTCATTCTGAGTCCATTAGAAACAGAGTGGGGGGGAAATTAACCCTCGCCTCACCAACAACTCCCTGTTCATTCTGAGTCCATTAGAACAAGAGTGGGGGGGAAATTAACCCTCGCCTCACCAACAACTCCCTGTTCATTCTGAGTCCATTAGAAACAGAGTGGGGGGGGAAATTAACCCTCGCCTCACCAACAACTCCCTGTTCATTCTGAGTCCATTAGAAACAGAGTGGGGGGAAATTAACCCTCGCCTCACCAACAACTCCTGTTCATTCTGAGTCCATTAGAAACAGAGTGGGAGGGAAATTAACCCTCGCCTCACCAACAACTCCCTGTTCCTTATACTTCCAGCAGGACACACATTTATCACTGTGCTACAGACATGTGGATGCTGCAGACAGCAGCTCCCCCTGGCTCTCATAGCCTCTCTGCTCTCCTCCCCCCCCCCCCCACGTCATCTAGCTCTCTCCTCCCCCACCCCGGTCTAGCTCCTCTCCCCACGTCTCTAGCTCTCTCTCCCCCCACGTCTCTACTCTCTCTCCCCCCCACGTCTCTAGCTCTCTCTCTCCCCCACGTCTCTACTTCTCTCTCTCTCCCCCCACGTCTCTAGCTCTCTCTCTCCCCCCCGTCTCTAGCTCTCTCTCTCCCCCCACGTCTCTAGCTCTCTCTCCCCCCCACGTCTCTAGCTCTCTCTCCCCCCACGTCTCTAGCTCTCTCTCTCCCCCACGTCTCTAGCTCTCTCTCTCCCCCCCACGTCTCAGCTCTCTCTCTCTCTCCCCCCCCCCACGTCTCTAGCTCTCTCTCCCCCCCACGTCTCTAGCTCTCTCTCTCCCCCCCACGTCTCTAGCTCTCTCTCCCCCCACGTCTCTAGCCTCTCTCCCCCCACGGCTCTGCCTCTCTCTCCCCCCACGTCTCGCTCTCTTCTCTCCCCCACGTCTCTAGCTCTCTCTCTCCCCCCCGTCTCTAGCTCTCTCTCTCCCCCCACGTCTCTAGCTCTCTCTCTCCCCCCACGTCTCTAGCTCTCTCTCCTCCCCCCCCACGTCTCTAGCTCTCTCTCCCTCCCTCCCTCCCCCCCCCCCACGTCTCTAGCTCTCTCTCCCCCCCCCCACGTCTCTAGCTCTCTCTCCTCCCCCCCCACTCCTCTAGCTCTCTCTCCCCCCCCCACTCTCTAGCTCTCTCTCCCCCCCCCCACGTCTCTAGCTCTCTCCCCCCCCCCACTCTCTTCTCTAGCTCTCTCTCCCCCCCCCCCCACGTCTCTAGCTCTCTCCCCCCCCCCCAGTCTCTAGCTCTCTCTCCCCCCCCCCCACGTCTCTAGCTCTCTCTCCCCCCCCCACGTCTCTAGCTCTCTCTCCCCCCCCCGTCTCTAGCTCCTCTCCCCCCCACGTCTCTAGCTAGCTCTCTCCCTCTCTCCCCCCCCCACGTCTCTAGCTCTCTCTCTCCCCCCCACGTCTCTAGCTCTCTCCCCCCCCCCCTCTCTCCTCTCTCCTCTCCCCCCCCCCCCCCGCTCTAGCTCTCTCTCTCTCCTCTCCCCCCACGTCTCTAGCTCTCTCTCCCCCCACGTCTCTAGCTCCTCTCTCTCTCCCCCCAAGTCTCTAGCTCTCTCTCTCCCCCCACGTCTCTAGCTCTCTCTCCTCCCCCCACGTCTCTAGCTCTCTCTCTCCCCCCACGTCTCTAGCTCTCTCTCTCTCCCCCCACGTCTCTAGCTCTCTCTCTCTCCCCCACGTCTCTCTCTCTCCTCTCTCCCCACGTCTCTAGCTCTCTCTCTCTCCCCCCACGTCTCTAGCTCTCTCTCTCCCCCCCACGTCTCTAGCTCTCTCTCTCCCCCACGTCTCTAGCTCTCTCTCCCCCCACGTCTCTAGCTCTCCACGTCTCTAGCTCTCCCTAGCTCTCTCTCTCCCCGTCCCTAGCTCTCTCTCCCAGTCTCTAGCTCTCTCTCCCTGTCCCTAGTTCCTCCTCTCCTCCTCCTCCCTTCTCCCTCTCTCCCCCCGTCCCTAGCTCTCCCCTCTCCCCCCGTCCCTAGCTCTCTCTCCCCCCGTCCCTAGCTCTCTCTCTCCCCGTCTCAGCTCTCTCTCTCCCCGTCTCTCTACCTCTTCTCTCTTCTCTCTCTCCCCGTCTCTAGCGCTCTCTCTCCCCGTCTCTAGCGCTCTCTCTCCCCGTCTCTAGCTCTCTCTCTCCCCGTCTCTAGCTCTCTCTCTCCCCGTCTCTAGCTCTCTCTCTCCCCGTCCCTAGCTCTCTCTCCCCGTCCCTAGCTCTCTCTCCCCGTCCCTAGCTCTCTCTCCCCCGTCCCTAGCTCTCCCTCCCCGTCCCTAGCTCTCCCCCCCCCGCCCTAGCTCTCTCTCCCCCCGTCCCTAGCTCTCTCCCTGTCCCTAGCCCTCTCTCTCCCAGTCTCTAGCTCTCTCTCCCTGTCCCTAGCCCTCTCTCTCCCAGTCTCTAGCTCTCTCTCCCTGTCCCTAGCTCTCTCTCTCCCTGTCTCTAGCTCTCTCTCCCGGTCTCTAGTTCTCTCTCCCTGTCTCTAGCTCTCTCCCTGTCCCTAGCTCTCTCTCTCCCAGTCTCTAGCTCTCTCTCCCCCATGTCTCTAGCTCTCTCTCTCCCCGTCTCTAGCTCTCTCTCTCCCCGTCTCTAGCTCTCGCTCTCCCCCCACGTCTCTAGCTCTCGCTCTCCCCCCCGTCTCTAGCTCTCTCTCTCCCCCCCGTCTCTAGCTCTCGCTCTCCCCCCACGTCTCTAGCTCTCGCTCTCCCCCCACGTCTCTAGCTCTCGCTCTCCCCCCACGTCTCTAGCTCTCGCTCTCCCCCCACGTCTCTAGCTCTCTCTCCCCCCACGTCTCTAGCTCTCTCTCCCCCCACGTCTCTAGCTCTCCACGTCTCTAGCTCTCCCTCTCTCTCTCTCTCCTCTCGTCCCCCCTAGCTCTCTCTCCCTCCCAGTCTCTAGCTCTCTCTCCCTGTCCCTAGTTCTCTCTCTCCCCCCGTCCCTAGCTCTCTCTCCCCCCGTCCCTAGCTCTCTCTCCTCCTCCCCTCTCTAGCTCTCTCTCTCCCGTCTCTAGCTCTCTCTCTCCCCGTTCTCTAGCTCTCTCTCTCTCCCCCCGTCTCTAGCTCTCTCTCTCCCCGTCCCTAGCTCTCTCTCCCCGTCCCTAGCTCTCTCTCCCCCGTCCCTAGCTCTCCCCCCGTCCCTAGCTCTCTCCCCATCTCTAGCTCTCTCTCCCCCCGTCCCTAGCTCTCTCCCTGTCCCTAGCCCTCTCTCTCCCAGTCTCTAGCTCTCTCTCCCTGTCCCTAGCTCTCTCTCTCTGTCTCTAGCTCTCTCCCTGTCTCTAGTCTCTAGCTCTCCTCTCCTGTCCCTAGCTCTCTCTCTCCCAGTCTCTAGCTCTCTCTCCCTGTCCCTAGCTCTCTCTCCCCGTCTCTAGCTCTCTCCCTGTCCCTAGCTCTCTCTCTCCCAGTCTCTAGCTCTCTCCCTGTCCCTAGCTCTCTCCCTGTCCCTAGCCCTCTCTCTCCCAGTCTCTAGCTCTCTCTCTCCGTCTCTAGCTCTCTCCCTGTCCTCTAGCTCTCTCTCCCTGTCTCTAGTTCTCTCTCCCCGTCTCTAGTTCTCTCTCCCTGTCTCTAGCTCTCTCCCTGTCCCTAGCTCTCTCTCTCCCAGTCTCTAGCTCTCTCTCCCCGTCTCTAGCTCTCTCTCTCCCCGTCTCTAGCTCCCTCTCTCCCCGTCTCTAGCTCCCTCTCTCCCCGTCTCTAGCTCCCTCTCTCCCCGTCTCTAGCTCTCTCTCTCCCCGTCTCTAGCTCTCTCTCTCCCCGTCTCTAGCTCTCTGACCGACGGTGTCCTTGTGATGGTGTCAGTCCTTTCTCTTTCTGTCTATTGAAGAACAGAATTCCTGTATTTATTCTGAGAGTTTGACTGTGATATTAGATTGCTTCTTGTGTAAATATTTCTGTCTGGATTTTAATGATTTGTTTGTAGTGGGTTGGTCATAGTAACCCAAAAACACAAATATGGTCATAAATGCATTTAACGGTCATTCTGATTTTAATGCCCGCTATAGGAGCACCCTACTACGGCCCTCTTTCACTCAGGGCGTCCTGGGTGCTTTATGGACTGTTTGACAAGTGCTGGAGGAGGAAATAGAGCCGTGCACCTGGTGATTGAAACCGTGCATCTGGTAACCCAAAACACAAATATGGTCATAAATGCATTTAACGGTCATTCTGATTTTAATGCCCGCTATAGGAGCACCCTACTACGGCCCTCTTTCACTCAGGGCCGTCCTGGGTGCTTTATGGACTGTTTGACAAGTGCTGGAGGAGGAAATAGAGCCGTGCACCTGGTGATTGAAACCGTGCATCTGGTAACCCAAAAACACAAATATGGTCATAAATGCATTTAACGGTCATTCTGATTTTAATGCCCGCTATAGGAGCACCCTACTACGGCCCTCTTTCACTCAGGGCCGTCCTGGGTGCTTTATGGACTGTTTGACAAGTGCTGGAGGAGGAAATAGAGCCGTGCACCTGGTGATTGAAAACCGTGCACCTGGTGATTGAAAACGTGCATCTGGTAACCCAAAAATTCAAATATGGTCCTAAATGCATTTAAGGGTCATTCTGATATTAATGCCCGCTATGGAAACACCCTACTACGGCCCTCTCTCTGTCGGGGGCGACCTGAGTGCATTATGGACACTTTGAAATTTCACGATGGATACTGATTGCTATACAAGCGGTAACCAAAAACACAAATATGGTCATAAATGCATTTAACGGTCATTCTGATTTTAATGCCCGCTATAGGAGCACCCTACTACGGCCCTCTTTCACTCAGGGCCGTCCTGGGTGCTTTATGGACTGTTTGACAAGTGCTGGAGGAGGAAATAGAGCCGTGCACCTGGTGATTGAAACCGTGCATCTGGTAACCCAAAAACACAAATATGGTCATAAATGCATTTAACGGTCATTCTGATTTTAATGCCCGCTATAGGAGCACCCTACTACGGCCCTCTTTCACTCAGGGCCGTCCTGGGTGCTTTATGGACTGTTTGACAAGTGCTGGAGGAGGAAATAGAGCCGTGCACCTGGTGATTGAAACCGTGCACCTGGTGATTGAAAACGTGCATCTGGTAACCCAAAAATTCAAATATGGTCCTAAATGCATTTAAGGGTCATTCTGATATTAATGCCCGCTATGGAAACACCCTACTACGGCCCTCTCTCTGTCGGGGGCGACCTGAGTGCATTATGGACACTTTGAAATTTCACGATGGATACTGATTGCTATACAAGCGGTAACCCAAAAACACAAATATGGTCATAAATGCATTTAACGGTCATTCTGATTTTAATGCCCGCTATAGGAGCACCCTACTACGGCCCTCTTTCACTCAGGGCCGTCCTGGGTGCTTTATGGACTGTTTGACAAGTGCTGGAGGAGGAAATAGAGCCGTGCACCTGGTGATTGAAACCGTGCCTGGTAACCCAAAAACACAAATATGGTCATAAATGCATTTAACGGTCATTCTGATTTTAATGCCCGCTATAGGAGCACCCTACTACGGCCCTCTTTCACTCAGGGCCGTCCTGGGTGCTTTATGGACTGTTTGACAAGTGCTGGAGGAGGAAATAGAGCCGTGCACCTGGTGATTGAAACCGTGCACCTGGTGATTGAAAACGTGCATCTGGTAACCCAAAATTCAAATATGGTCCTAAATGCATTTAAGGGTCATTCTGATATTAATGCCCGCTATGGAAACACCCTACTACGGCCCTCTCTCTGTCGGGGGCGACCTGAGTGCATTATGGACACTTTGAAATTTCACGATGGATACTGATTGCTATACAAGCGGTAACCCAAAAACACAAATATGGTCATAAATGCATTTAACGGTCATTCTGATTTTAATGCCCGCTATAGGAGCACCCTACTACGGCCCTCTTTCACTCAGGGCCGTCCTGGGTGCTTTATGGACTGTTTGACAAGTGCTGGAGGAGGAAATAGAGCCGTGCACCTGGTGATTGAAACCGTGCATCTGGTAACCCAAAAACACAAATATGGTCATAAATGCATTTAACGGTCATTCTGATTTTAATGCCCGCTATAGGAGCACCCTACTACGGCCCTCTTTCACTCAGGGCCGTCCTGGGTGCTTTATGGACTGTTTGACAAGTGCTGGAGGAGGAAATAGAGCCGTGCACCTGGTGATTGAAACCGTGCACCTGGTGATTGAAAACGTGCATCTGGTAACCAAAAATTCAAATATGGTCCTAAATGCATTTAAGGGTCATTCTGATATTAATGCCCGCTATGGAAACACCCTACTACGGCCCTCTCTCTGTCGGGGGCGACCTGAGTGCATTATGGACACTTTGAAATTTCACGATGGATACTGATTGCTATACAAGCGGTAACCCAAAAACACAAATATGGTCATAAATGCATTTAACGGTCATTCTGATTTTAATGCCCGCTATAGGAGCACCCTACTACGGCCCTCTTTCACTCAGGGCCGTCCTGGGTGCTTTATGGACTGTTTGACAAGTGCTGGAGGAGGAAATAGAGCCGTGCACCTGGTGATTGAAACCGTGCATCTGGTAACCCAAAAACACAAATATGGTCATAAATGCATTTAACGGTCATTCTGATTTTAATGCCCGCTATAGGAGCACCCTACTACGGCCCTCTTTCACTCAGGGCCGTCCTGGGTGCTTTATGGACTGTTTGACAAGTGCTGGAGGAGGAAATAGAGCCGTGCACCTGGTGATTGAAACCGTGCATCTGGTAACCCAAAAACACAAATATGGTCATAAATGCATTTAACGGTCATTCTGATTTTAATGCCCGCTATAGGAGCACCCTACTACGGCCCTCTTTCACTCAGGGCCGTCCTGGGTGCTTTATGGACTGTTTGACAAGTGCTGGAGAGGAAATAGAGCCGTGCACCTGGTGATTGAAACCGTGCACCTGGTGATTGAAAACGTGCATCTGGTAACCCAAAAATTCAAATATGGTCCTAAATGCATTTAAGGGTCATTCTGATATTAATGCCCGCTATGGAAACACCCTACTACGGCCCTCTCTCTGTCGGGGGCGACCTGAGTGCATTATGGACACTTTGAAATTTCACGATGGATACTGATTGCTATACAAGCGGTAACCCAACCCAAAAACACAAATATGGTCATAAATGCATTTAACGGTCATTCTGATTTTAATGCCCGCTATAGGAGCACCCTACTACGGCCCTCTTTCACTCAGGGCCGTCCTGGGTGCTTTATGGACTGTTTGACAAGTGCTGGAGGAGGAAATAGAGCCGTGCACCTGGTGATTGAAACCGTGCATCTGGTAACCCAAAAACACAAATATGGTCATAAATGCATTTAACGGTCATTCTGATTTTAATGCCCGCTATAGGAGCACCCTACTACGGCCCTCTTTCACTCAGGGCCGTCCTGGGTGCTTTATGGACTGTTTGACAAGTGCTGGAGGAGGAAATAGAGCCGTGCACCTGGTGATTGAAACCGTGCACCTGGTGATTGAAAACGTGCATCTGGTAACCCAAAATTCAAATATGGTCCTAAATGCATTTAAGGGTCATTCTGATATTAATGCCCGCTATGGAAACACCCTACTACGGCCCTCTCTCTGTCGGGGGCGACCTGAGTGCATTATGGACACTTTGAAATTTCACGATGGATACTGATTGCTATACAAGCGGTAACCCAAAACACAAATATGGTCATAAATGCATTTAACGGTCATTCTGATTTTAATGCCCGCTATAGGAGCACCCTACTACGGCCCTCTTTCACTCAGGGCCGTCCTGGGTGCTTTATGGACTGTTTGACAAGTGCTGGAGGAGGAAAAGAGCCGTGCACCTGGTGATTGAAACCGTGCATCTGGTAACCCAAAAACACAAATATGGTCATAAATGCATTTAACGGTCATTCTGATTTTAATGCCCGCTATAGGAGCACCCTACTACGGCCCTCTTTCACTCAGGGCCGTCCTGGGTGCTTTATGGACTGTTTGACAAGTGCTGGAGGAGGAAATAGAGCCGTGCACCTGGTGATTGAAACCGTGCACCTGGTGATTGAAAACGTGCATCTGGTAACCCAAAAATTCAAATATGGTCCTAAATGCATTTAAGGGTCATTCTGATATTAATGCCCGCTATGGAAACACCCTACTACGGCCCTCTCTCTGTCGGGGGCGACCTGAGTGCATTATGGACACTTTGAAATTTCACGATGGATACTGATTGCTATACAAGCGGTAACCCAAAACACAAATATGGTCATAAATGCATTTAACGGTCATTCTGATTTAATGCCCGCTATAGGAGCACCCTACTACGGCCCTCTTTCACTCAGGGCCGTCCTGGGTGCTTTATGGACTGTTTGACAAGTGCTGGAGGAGGAAATAGAGCCGTGCACCTGGTGATTGAAACCGTGCATCTGGTAACCCAAAACACAAATATGGTCATAAATGCATTTAACGGTCATTCTGATTTTAATGCCCGCTATAGGAGCACCCTACTACGGCCCTCTTTCACTCAGGGCCGTCCTGGGTGCTTTATGGACTGTTTGACAAGTGCTGGAGGAGGAAATAGAGCCGTGCACCTGGTGATTGAAACGTGCACCT
Organism: Oncorhynchus kisutch; assembly: GCF_002021735.2. Lineage (NCBI taxonomy): Eukaryota > Metazoa > Chordata > Actinopteri > Salmoniformes > Salmonidae > Oncorhynchus > Oncorhynchus kisutch. The sequence continues at coordinate 501,486 of NW_022265302.1, forward strand.
GGTGATTGAAACGTGCATCTGGTAACCCAAAAATTCAAATATGGTCCTAAATGCATTTAAGGGTCATTCTGATATTAATGCCCGCTATGGAAACACCCTACTACGGCCCTCTCTCTGTCGGGGGCGACCTGAGTGCATTATGGACACTTTGAAATTTCACGATGGATACTGATTGCTATACAAGCGGTAACCCAAAAACACAAATATGGTCATAAATGCATTTAACGGTCATTCTGATTTTAATGCCCGCTATAGGAGCACCCTACTACGGCCCTCTTTCACTCAGGGCCGTCCTGGGTGCTTTATGGACTGTTTGACAAGTGCTGGAGGAGGAAATAGAGCCGTGCACCTGGTGATTGAAACCGTGCATCTGGTAACCCAAAAACACAAATATGGTCATAAATGCATTTAACGGTCATTCTGATTTAATGCCCGCTATAGGAGCACCCTACTACGGCCCTCTTTCACTCAGGGCCGTCCTGGTGCTTTATGGACTGTTTGACAAGTGCTGGAGGAGGAAATAGAGCCGTGCACCTGGTGATTGAAACCGTGCATCTGGTAACCAAAAAAACAAATATGGTCATAAATGCATTTAACGGTCATTCTGATTTTAATGCCCGCTATAGGAGCACCCTACTACGGCCCTCTTTCACTCAGGGCCGTCCTGGTGCTTTATGGACTGTTTGACAAGTGCTGGAGGAGGAAATAGCCGTGCACCTGGTGATTGAAACCGTGCATCTGGTAACCCAAAACACAAATATGGTCATAAATGCATTTAACGGTCATTCTGATTTTAATGCCCGCTATAGGAGCACCCTACTACGGCCCTCTTTCACTCAGGGCCGTCCTGGGTGCTTTATGGACTGTTTGTTTTCAAGCAGAAATTTGCTTCCTGCAACACTAACTCAAAAAAGTTCTGGGACACTGTAAAGTCCATGGAGAATAAGAACACCTCCTCCCAGCTGCCCACTGCACTGAAGATAGGAAACACTGTCACCACTGATAAATCCACCATAATTGAGAATTTCAATAAGCATTTTTCTACGGCTGGCCATGCTTTCCACCTGGCTACTCCTACCCCGGACAACAGCACTGCACCCCCAACAGCAACTCGCCCAAGCCTTCCCCATTTCTCCTTCTCCCAAATCCATTCAGCTGATGTTCTGAAAGAGCTGCAAAATCTGGACCCCTACAAATCAGCCGGGCTAGACAATCTGGACCCTTTCTTTCTAAAATTATCTGCCGAAATTGTTGCCACCCCTATTACTAGCCTGTTCAACCTCTCTTTCGTGTCGTCTGAGATTCCCAAAGATTGGAAAGCAGCTGCGGTCATCCCCCTCTTCAAAGGGGGGGACACTCTTGACCCAAACTGCTACAGACCTATATCTATCCTACCGTGCCTTTCTAAGGTCTTCGAAAGCCAAGTCAACAAACAGATTACCGACCATTTCGAATCTCACCATACCTTCTCTGCTATGCAATCTGGTTTCAGAGCTGGTCATGGGTGCACCTCAGCCACGCTCAAGGTCCTAAACGATATCTTAACCGCCATCGATAAGAAACATTACTGTGCAGCCGTATTCATTGATCTGGCCAAGGCTTTCGACTCTGTCAATCACCATATCCTCATCGGCAGACTCGACAGCCTTGGTTTCTCAAATGATTGCCTCGCCTGGTTCACCAACTACTTCTCTGATAGAGTTCAGTGTGTCAAGTCGGAGGGTCTGCTGTCCGGACCTCTGGCAGTCTCTATGGGGGTGCCACAGGGTTCAATTCTTGGACCGACTCTCTTCTCTGTATACATCAATGAGGTCGCTCTTGCTGCTGGTGAGTCCCTGATCCACCTCTACGCAGACGACACCATTCTGTATACTTCCGGCCCTTCTTTGGACACTGTGGTTAACAACCCTCCAGGCAAGCTTCAATGCATACAACTCTCCTTCCGTGGCCTCCAATTGCTCTTAAATACAAGTAAAACTAAATGCATGCTCTTCAACCGATCGCTACCTGCACCTACCCGCCTGTCCAACATCACTACTCTGGACGGCTCTGACTTAGAATACGTGGACAACTACAAATACTTAGGTGTCTGGTTAGACTGTAAACTCTCTTCCAGACCCATATCAAACATCTCCAATCCAAAGTTAAATCTAGAATTGGCTTCCTATTGTCGCAACAAAGCCTCTTCACTCATGCTGCCAAACATACCCTTGTAAAACTGACCATCCTACCATCCTCGACTTTGGCGATGTCATTTACAAAATAGCCTCAATACCCTACTCAACAAATTGGATGCAGTCTATCACAGTGCAATCCGTTTTATCACCAAAGCCCCATATACTACCCACCATTGCGACCTGTACGCTCTCGTTGGCTGGCCCTCGCTTCATACTCGTCGCCAAACCCACTGGCTCCATGTCATCTACAAGACCCTGCTAGGTAAAGTCCCCCCTTATCTCAGCTCGCTGGTCACCATAGCATCCTCCCACCTGTAGCACACGCTCCAGCAGGTATATCTCCTCTAGTCACCCCCAAGACCAATTCTTTCTTTGGCCGCCTCTCCTTCCAGTTCTCTGCTGCCAATGACTGGAACGAACTACAAAAATCTCTGAAACTGGAAACACTTATCTCCCTCACTAGCTTTAAGCACCAACTGTCAGAGCAGCTCACAGATTACTGCACCTGTACATAGCCCACCTAAATTTAGCCCAAACACTACCTCTTTCCCAACTGTATTTAATTTTTATTTATTTATTTATTTTGCTCCTTTGCACCCCATTATTTTTTTATTTCTACTTTGCACATTCTTCCATTGCAAAACTACCATTCCAGTATTTTACTTGCTATATTGTAGTTACTTTGCCATCATGGCCTTTTTTGCCTTTACCTCCCTTCTCACCCTCATTTGCTCCATTGTATATAGACTTGTTTATACTGCATTATTGACTGTATGTTGTTTTTACTCCATGTGTAACTCGTTGTCGTTTTATCTGTCGAACTGCTTTGCTTTAGCTCTTGGCCAGGTCGCAATTGTAAATGAGAACTTGTTATCAACTTGCCTACCTGGTTAAATAAAGGTAAAATAAATAAATAAATAAATAAACTGTAGAGGCTAGATAGAACCCTCACACTATACTATAGCGGTTTTGTAGAGGCTAGATAGAACCCTCACGTTATGCTGTAGATTCTAGATAGAACCCTCACGTATGCTGTAGATTCTAGATTGAAACTCACGTTATGCTGTAGAGGCTAGATAGAACCCTCACGTTATGCTGTAGATTCTAGATAGAACCCTCACGTTATGCTGTAGATTCTAGATAGAACCCTCACGTTATGCTGTAGAGGCTAGATAGAACCCTCACGTTATGCTGTAGATTCTAGATAGAACCCTCACGTTATGCTGTAGATTCTAGATAGAACCCTCACGTTATGCTGTAGAGGCTAGATAGAACCCTCACGTTATGCTGTAGATTCTAGATAGAACCCTCACGTTATGCTGTAGATTCTAGATAGAACCCTCACGTTATGCTGTAGATTCTAGATAGAACCCTCACGTTATACTGTAGTGGTGTAGAGTTTAGATAGAGACAGCCCATTGGAGTCAGGGACAGAGAGGAGACAGCCCGTTGGAGTCAGGGACAGAGAGGGGACAGAGAGGAGACAGCCCATTGGAGTCAGGGACAGAGCAGTGTTTCTCCTCGTATTAAAAACAACTTGATCCAGAACACTGAACAGTATACGGAGCCCCTCCGTGTTAAGGGCCACAGAGGAGATGGGGCCCCTCCATAAGAGCAGGGTTCCTCCGCTAAGTATTCCTCTCCATAATTACAGCTCCCCCAAATAAATACTGCCTTGTTTTGGGGTGGCTTCACTGCAGTGCCATAAACTAGATTTGGGCCTTTAAAGGTCATTCATTTGGCCAATTAAAACAAATGCCAAAAGGGTATTTCACTGTTCCCTCCATCTCCCCATTCTCCTCTCTCTCCCAGTCTCTTTCTCCCACACTTTCCATCTCCCCCTCTCTTAGTCCCCCCCCCCCCCGTCGCTCTCTTTACTCAAATCTGGTTAAAATATTTCCGTTCCTTAATTAAACCTCTGTAGAGATTACAGAGAGGGTAGGTTGGGTGGGAACGCTGTGGAACTGGGTTCCTGGCTGGGTTCCAACTGCAGGAGACGTCCTTTAGAATGCCATGAGCTGACTTGGAGTCAGAGCCCCCATCTCCCTCCCCGTAACCCATCCTCTCTCCCGTAACCCATCCTCTCTCCCCGTAACCCCATCCTCTCTCCCCGTAACCCCATCCTCTCTCCCGTAACCCCATCCTCTCTCCCCGTAACCCCATCCTCTCTCCCGTAACCCATCCTCTCTCCCGTAACCCCATCCTCTCTCCCGTAACCCATTCCTTCCCCATAACCCATTTCCTTCCCCATAACCCATCTCCCTCCCTAACCAGTCTCTCTCTGCCCATAACCCAGTCTCTCTCTCTGCCCCATCTCCCTCCCATAACCCATCTCCCTCCCCTCACCCAGTCTCTCGCTCTGCCCCATAAACCAATCTGTCTCTCTCTCTCTGCCCCATCTCCCTCCCCATAACCCAGTCTCTCTCTCGCTCTGTCCCCATCTCCCTCCCCATAACCAGTCTCTCTCTCTGCCCATCTCCCTCCCCATAACCCAGTCTCTCTCTCTGCCCCATCTCCCTCCCCATAACCCAGTCTCTCTCTCTGCCCCATCTCCCTCCCCATAACCCAGTCTCTCTCTCCCCATCTCCCTCCCATAACTCAGTCTCTCTCTCTCTCTCGCTCTCTGCCCCATCTCCCTCCCATAACCCAGTCTCTCTCTCTCTGCCCCATCTCCCTCCCCATAACCAGTCTCTCTCTCTCTCTGCCCCATCTCCCTCCCATAACCCAGTCTCTCTCTCTCTCTCTCTGCCCCATCCCTCCCATAACCCAGTCTCTCTCTCTCTCGCCCCATCTCCCTCCCATAACCCAGTCTCTCTCTGCCCCACCCCCCATAACCAGTCTCTCTCTGCCCCATCTCCCTCCCCATAACCCAGTCTCTCTCCCCATCTCACTCTCATCCCCAAACCCAGTCTCTTCTCTCTGCCCCATCCCTCCCCATAACCAGTCTCTCTCTCTCTCTGCATCCCCATCTCCTCCCCCCCCAGTCTCTCTCTCTCTCTCTGCCCATCTCCCCCCCATACCCCAGTCTCTCTCTTCTCTCTCTCTGCCCCATTCCTATCTCCCATAACCCAGTCTTCTCTCTCTCTTCTCTCTGCCCCTCTCCCATCCCCATCCCCCCAGTCTCTCTCTCTCTCTGCCCCATCTTCTCCCATACCCCCCACTCTCTCTCTCTCTCTGCCCCATCTCCCCTCCCCCCCACCAGTCCTCTCTCTCTCTTCCCTCCATCTCCATCTCCCACAACCCCCACCCTCTCCTCTCTCTCTCTCCCCATCACCTCCCCCCATCTAACCCAGTCTCTCTCTCTCCTGCCCCCTCCCCCCTCCCATAACCCAGTCCTCTCTCTTGCCCCATCTCCCTCCCCATAACCCAGTCTCTCTCTCTCTCTGCCCCATCTCCCTCCCCATAACCCAGTCTCTCTCTCTCTTCTCTCTCTCTGCCCCATCTCCCTCCCCATAACCCAGTCTCTCTCTCTCTCTCTCTCTGCCCCATCTCCTCCCATAACCCAGTCTCTCTCTCTCTCTCTCTCTCTCTGCCCCATCTCCCTCCCCATAACCAGTCTCTCTCTCTGCCCCATCTCCCTCCCCATAACCCAGTCTCTCTCTCTCTGCCCCATCTCCCCCCCATAACCCAGTCTCTCTCTCTCTGCCCCAATCCCTCCCCATAACCCAGTCTCTCTCTCTCTGCCCCATCTCCCTCCCCATACCCAGTCTCTCTCTTTGTCCCATCTCCCTCCCATAACCCAGTCTCTCTCTGCCCCATCTCCCTCCCCATAACCCAGTCTCTCTCTCTGTCCCATCTCCCTCCCCATAACCCAGTCTCTCTCTCTCTCTGCCCCATCTCCTCCCCATAACCAGTCTCTCTCTCTCTCTGCCCCATCTCCCTCCCCATAACCCAGTCTCTCTCTCTGCCCCATCTCCTCCCCATAACCCAGTCTCTCTCTCTCTGCCCCATCTCCCTCCCCATAACCCAGTCTCTCTCTCTCTGCCCCATCTCCCTCCCATAACCCAGTCTCTCTCTCTGCCCCATCTCCCTCCCCATAACCCAGTCTTCTCTCTCTGTCCCATCTCCCTCCCCATAACCTAGTCTCTTTCTCCATAGTGCCGCTATATCCTCCAATCGGGATTTCTGGAAAAACAAGGAATTTGGGAAAAGCCAAAAGCCCAAATGAGCGTGTTTACTTGTAACAATAAAATACATCATGGAATTCCGTTGTCCTTCAAGAGCTGCTGAATGTCCTCTACTTACATTGGGGGAAAGTTGGCAGGAATGTTCAACCCTGATTCTCCTTGCTGGTCGTCTCTGAGGACCGGTATCCATCTACCCATCTGAGCCCAGTCTTATTCCAGTCACTCCTCACTGCTGGTGGTCTCTGAGGACCGGTCTCCATCTACCCATCTGAGCCCAGTCTTATTCCAGTCACTCCTCACTGCTGGTGGTCTCTGAGGACCCGTCTCCATCTACCCATCTGAGCCCAGTCTTATTCCAGTCACTCTCGCGTCGAAACGTTTATTTAAACAATACCACATCTGGAGATTATACAGAGGGTGTGTATACCCTGTCTGAGTACACAGAGTGTCCCAAATGGCACCCTATTCTCCATGTAGTGCACTACTTTAGACCAGGGCCCTATTCCCTATATAGTGCACTACTTTAGACCAGGGCCCTATTCCCTATATATAGTGCACTACTTTAGACCAGGGCCCTATTCCCTATATAGTGCACTACTTTAGACCAGGGCCCTATTCCCTATGTAGTACACTACTTTAGACCAGGGACCATAGAGAAACTCATAGGGTAGTGCACTACAGGCAGTGTGTGTGTTTACTGTGTGACACTCCCCATAACCCAGTCTCTCTCTCTGCCCATCTCCCTCCCCATAACTCAGTCTCTCTCTCTCGCTCTCTGCCCCTCTCTCTCTGCCCATCTCCCTCCCCATAACCCAGTCTCTCTCTCTCTGCCCCATCTCCCTCCCCATAACCCAGTCTCTCTCTCTCTCTCTGCCCCATCTCCCTCCCCATAACCCAGTCTCTCTCTCTCTCTGCCCATCTCCCTCCCCATAACCCAGTCTCTCTCTCTCTCTCTCTGCCCCATCTCCCTCCCATAACCCAGTCTCTCTCTCTCTCTCTCTCTGCCCCATCTCCCTCCCCATAACCCAGTCTCTCTCTCTCTCTGCCCCATCTCCCTCCCCATAACCCAGTCTCTCTCTCTCTCTGCCCCATCTCCCTCCCCATAACCCAGTCTCTCTCTGCCCCATCTCCCTCCCCATAACCCAGTCCACTATTCCATATATAGTGCACTACTATAGACCAGGACCCTATTTCCCATGTAGTGCACTACTTTAGACCAGGGCCCTATTCCCTATGTAGTACACTACTTTAGACCAGGGACCATAGAGAAACTCATAGGGTAGTGCACTACAGGCAGTGTGTGTGTTTACTGTGTGACACTAACTAGGCAGAGAGACGTGTCCCTGCTAAACCAACAAGAGGGAATCCACGTCAAAAACAGATTCGATATTAGCTACACAATTCGTAAACACACACACACACACACACACACACACACAGTCCACTTTAAATAGAACTCGTGTCAGTCGCCTTCAGTACTGGGTGATACGGACAAAATATGATATCACAGAATAAACTAGACAAATTGACGGTATTTTATGTTTTTAAAGATTATAAAAAAGTCTAAATTTGCTTTATAAATCAAATCAAATCAAATGTATTTATATAGCCCTTCGTACATCAGCTGATATCTCAAAGTGCTGTACAGAAACACAGCCTAAAACCCCCAAACAGCAAGCAATGCAGGTGTAGAAGCACGGTGGCTAGGAAAAAACTCCCTAGAAAGGCCAATACCTAGGAAGAAACCTAGAGAGGAACCAGGCTATGTGGGGTTGGCCAGTCCTCTTCTGGCTGTGCCGGGTGGAGATTATAACAGAAAACATGGTCAGATGTTCAATGTTCATAAATGACCAGCATGGTCGAATAATAATAAGTGCAGAACAGTTGAAACTAGAGCAGCAGCACAGTTCAGGTGGAAGTTGAAACTGAGCAGCAGCATTGCCAGGTAGACTGGGGACAGCAAGGAGTCATCATGTCAGGTAGTCCTTTATAAGTTAATGAATGACCTCAGAATGTATGTGTTGCCACTAAGTGATGTCCAATTAGTCTTTCTCCATTCTGATTGGCTTATACAGTCCAATTCAACTTTCACCCCCCCCAAAAAATATATATTTTTGTTTCATTTTGTCATCCATTTCTGCATTTCCTGCTCTCTTTTGAGATAATTTCCACCCTGCCACGTAGGGCTGCGCGATATGGGCAAACTAATCAAACCTTATTTTGAACCAAAATGTTACAATAATGATTTAACTTGTGATTTGGATCAAAACACGTTGGGTATACTGTTGAAGTCATGGAAATATAAATGATTATTCTAATTCTATAGTCAGAATATAAATAACAGTGGGCACTTTGAATACAGTGTTGTTTGACATGACAACGAATGAAAATGCCAGGGGAGGAGTTATTGTGACAGGGTAGGAACCAAAGTGTTGATAAGTGTTTCCTAGGGGACCCTATAATCTTTGGCTACATTCAATGTTCTCTCTAGACTTTCATGTCGCTAACATGTTCGTGCTTCTTGTATTCCTCTTTGATTTAGAAGAATACTGTTGAACAACAACATGCTGATTTAGGTCTACACCATCACTGGATATTATCAGACTGTATTAGCTAGCTACGTTTGCTCTGAACTCGGTACATTTATTAGCTAGCTACGTCTGCTCTGACTCGGTACGTTTATTAGCTAGCTACGTCTGCTCTGACTCGGTACATTTATTAGCTAGCTACGTCTGCTCTGACTCGGTACATTTATTAGCTAGCTACGTCTGCTCTGACTCGGTACAATTATTAGCTAGCTACGTTTGCTCTGACTCGGTACATTTATTAGCTAGCTACGTTTGCTCTGACTCGGTACATTTATTAGCTAGCTACGTTTGCTCTGACTCGGTACATTTATTAGCTAGCTACGTTTGCTCTGACTCGGTACATTTATTAGCTAGCTACGTTTGCTCTGACTCGGTACATTTATTAGCTAGCTACGTTTGCTCTGACTCGGTACATTTATTAGCTAGCTACGTTTGCTCTGACTCGGTACATTTATTAGCTAGCTACGTTTGCTCTGACTCTGTACATTTATTAGCTAGCTACGTTTGCTCTGACTCGGCACATTTATTAGCTAGCTACGTTTGCTCTGACTCGGTACATTTATTAGCTAGCTACATTTGCTCTGACTCGGTACATTTATTAGCTAGCTACGTTTGCTCTGACTCTGTACATTTATTAGCTAGCTACGTTTGCTCTGACTCTGTACATTTATTAGCTAGCTACGTTTGCTCTGACTCTGTACATTTATTAGCTAGCTACATTTGCTCTGACTCAGTACATTTATTAGCTAGCTACCTAGCGATTAGCATTAGCGGCTAACAAGATTTAGGTCCCAAATTGCTAAGAAAAAAGACAAACTAGATGTTTGCAGGTGTAAGAAACAAACTGATAGTGTCACTATAGAAACCTAGTGGATTTATATTAAGATGCAAAAGTGAAAACAGCATCGTTATCATCAACATTGTTACATGCGCTGCATTGACCCGACTGAACTTAAGTGTCTCATGGTTGGAAGGAACAACAAATGATTGATTTTGGGTTGGTCCGGCTCGGGTTCATGATGTGCGCAACGTTGTAGCCTGTAGACCAACTCGTGGAGAGAGAGACAGAGAGAGGAGAGAGAGAAGTACGCCTCAATCTCTCACAGAACCAGATGATATTTCAATGATCTCTCTCCTCCCTCGCTCTGATAGATACGCGCCTGCACCTCTCATCTCTCTAGAGTTGAACTTCATTTACTTCCTGATAGAATCATAGCCATGGGGAAGGAAGGGTCCTTCATCATTTACTTCCTGATAGAATCACAGACATGGAAGGGTCCTTCAGCATTTACTTCCTGATAGAATCACAGCCATGGGGAAGGAAGGGTCCTTCATCATTTACTTCCTGATAGAATCACAGCCATGAAGGGTCCTTCAGCATTTACTTCCTGATAGAACCATGGGAAGGAAGGGTCCATCATTTACTTCCTGATAGGAATCATAGTCATGGAAGGACCTTCATCATTTACTTCCTGATAGAATCATAGCCATGGGAAGGAAGGGGTCCTTCATCATTTACTTCCTGATAGAATCATAGCCATGAGAAGTAAGGTGGAGATGAACTGAAATACATTTGGCCAAAGTCACAGAAATCACTGCCGTCTGTTCAGAAATAAATGTAATGATTCAGACTACTACACTAGGAGTAGGTCTATAATTTAGCCACGGAGGACGATAGCTTTATTTATTTTTTAATAGCCTAGCTGTGGATTGTTATAGTCCAATCACAAGGCATCGCCTACAGTCTGTAACGCTTAACAAATCTGTCAGTGAACAGCATTGCAGCAACAACAACAAAAAACCGGCCTTGTCCAGTTACACGGACGCACAGTTAACAGCACAGTTACACAGCACAGTTACACAGCAGTTACGCACGACAGCACAGTTACGCACGACAGCACAGTTACGCACGACAGCACAGTTACGCACGACAGCACAGTTACGCACGACAGCACAGTTACGCACGACAGCACAGTTACGCACGACAGCACAGTTACGCACGACAGCACAGTTACGCACGACAGCACAGTTACGCACGACAGCACAGTTACGCACGACAGCACAGTTACGCACGACAGCACAGTTACGCACGACAGCACAGTTACGCACGACAGCACAGTTACGCACGACAGCACAGTTACACAGGACAGCACAGTTACACAGGACAGCACAGTTACACAGGACAGCACAGTTACACAGGACAGCACAGTTACACAGGACAGCACAGTTACACAGGACAGCACAGTTACACAGGACAGCACAGTTACGCACGACAGCACAGTTACGCACGACAGCACAGTTACACAGGACAGCACAGTTACACAGGACAGCACAGTTACGCACGACAGCACAGTTACGCACGACAGCACAGTTACACAGGAAAGCCACAGTTACACAGGACAGCACAGTTACACGGACAGCACAGTTACACAGGACAGCACAGTTAGGAGAGCTGCTGAGACAAAGACGTGTGTAGTCTACAAAAAATATGTTATTAAACTTCCAATAGAAACTATTGACTCGAACAGTGTTGTTTACCAAAACGAAAACAAGAGACACGGGCTTTAGGCACGAGCCCATTGGCCGTCGCCTGTGAGGGACGCGCACATCATTGGGGCGAGTCGGTGAAACTAGAAAGCTTATTGTACCATGTGTCTCTCTTCCACACACCTCGACCCGACTGTTGATGGATTCAAGACCAGGTCGTTTTTTTAATGATCTCACATTGTCCATTTGTCAGTGTCAAAACAGCCAATCATTTGAGTATACAGTTTTAAAATCAGTTAAGTCTCCAGTCATGTATAATTACATAGAATTGCATTAAATGAGTTTATAATTTATTTATTTTTAAAGTCAAATTTTTTCCCAGAGCCAAGGCTACAAACAAACAAATCTTCAAGCGCCCTCTACTGCCCCATACCACTTTAGAGGCCTGTTTCTTCTGCTGTCTGGTAATTAAATTGGTTTTGTACACTACAGGGCACCACTATAATGTTGGGGGGTCATGGGTCACTGTCGTTGCAGAGACTGGGCCTTCTTTAGAACACATGACTGACCAATCAGCTGTGAGGAGCTGAGAGCTCTTATCACCCCAACAGTTGATATTCAGCGGCTACAGATTTCATCTGGTTTTAAACTTTTATATGATAGACCTAGACTACAGAACAGCATTATTACAATATTCATTTAGTACTTAACCAAACAAAAGGTTTAAATAATGTACAGGTGTTGACAAGCAGACTCCATACCGTAGGCCTGAGGTAAACCTTCTTTGCTAATAATGACGATCCCAGTGTCTGATATGAAAAATGACTGAAAAGCAGGTGGAATTGTGTTTGCTGGTCTGGTGGAGGCGTGGCCCTACTGAGGAACGGGTCTGGTGGAGGCGTGGCCTACTGAGACGGGTCTGGTGGAGGCGTGGCCTACTGAGACGGGTCTGGTGGAGGCGTGGCCTACTGAGACGGGTCTGGTGGAGGCGTGGCCTACTGAGACGGGTCTGGTGGGAGGCGTGGCCTACTGAGACGGGTCTGGTGGAGGCGTGGCCTACTGAGACGGTCTGGTGGAGGCGTGGCCTACTGAGACGGGTCTGGTGGAGGCGTGGCCTACTGAGACGGGTCTGGTGGAGGCGTGGCCTACTGAGACGGGTCTGGTGGAGGCGTGGCCTACTGAGACGGGTCTGGTGGAGGCGTGGCCTACTGAGACGGGTCTGGTGGAGGCGTGGCCTACTGAGACGGGTCTGGTGGAGGCGTGGCCTACTGAGACGGGTCTGGTGGAGGCGTGGCCTACTGAGACGGGTCTGGTGGAGGCGTGGCCTACTGAGACGGGTCTGGTGGAGGCGTGGCCTACTGAGACGGGTCTGGTGAAGGCGTGGCCTACTGAGACGGGTCTGGTGGAGGCGTGGCCTACTGAGACGGGTCTGGTGGAGGCGTGGCCTACTGAGACGGGTCTGGTGGAGGCGTGGCCTACTGAGACGTAGTCGACAGTGAGGGTTTATGGCAGGGGGAACGGACCTAAAAAAAAGGGGAACCGGGCCACGGAAATCCCAGGATCTCCTGCAGGGGAACCCCATAGGGGGACTTATTAACTGAGGGGAGAGGCAGAGGACAAATCCTACCATCTGGGTGACAGCTATACACTCACTAGTAGTCACTACCATATAGCCATTCCTCCCTAGACAGCTACAGACAGCCCTACCAGATCTCAGAGTCACTGTTCTCCATTCACTACTACAGACCTACTAGATATCTCAGTTACTGTTCTCCATTCACTACTACAGACCTACTAGATATCTCAGTCACTGTTCTCCATTCACTACTACAGACAGACCTACTAGATATCTCAGTTACTGTTCTTCATTCACTACTACAGACCTACTAGATATCTCAGTCCCTGTTCTCCATTCACTACTACAGACAGACCTACTAGATAGCTCAGTTACTGTTCTTCATTCACTACTACAGACCTACTAGATATCTCAGTTACTGTCTCCATTCACTACTACAAACAACCTCTGATTTGCTCACTAACATACACCCAGACCTCTGATACTAACGAGCTTTTAGCAACCTCTCATGCTCGGTTATTACCCAGAATTCAGGACCGTAGCCTTGGTTAGTTGAGAGAAATGAGGGACAGATTGGAGAGACCTTTCCTTCCTCTGGACAGACTGTCAGTCAGTTGGACTGTGTGCCAACAAGCTGCCCGGAGAAACAGGGTTGTGATAAGGAAAGCAGCAGGGGCTCCGGTCAGAGGAATGATCTCTGATGAGGTACTGACTGACACCACGGGAGACTAATGAGAAACACTGAACATCAGAGCACACACACACACACACTGAAGGACACACACCAACAAAGAACAGCAGTAGGTTTCCAATTCGAAGCACAAACCCAGTGTTCTCACGTACCTTCGTCGAAGTCGGCGTCGTCCTCGGTGTGTTGAGGGAAGGGGAAACAGTTGGTGATCTCTAACCTGTCCTCCACTACCAGGCCAGTAGTACACCCTGAACCACCTCACTGCCCTGACCCTCCTCCTGGTAATGTTTGATCATCTTCAGGACCACCTGTAGAGGGAGAGATAGAGAGAGGGGGGGGGGGAGATGGGGGAGATGGAGAGAGGGGGGGGGGAGATGGGGGGAGAGATGGAGAGAGAGAGGGGGGGGAGAGATGGGGGGAGAGATGGAGAGAGAGGGGGGGGGGAGATGGGGAGAGATGGAGAGAGAGAGGGGGGGGAGATGGGGAGAGATGGGAGAGAGAGGGGGGGGAGATGGGGAGAGATGGAGAGAGAGAGGGGGGGGAGATGGGGAGAGATGGAGAGAGAGAGGGGGGGGAGATGGGGAGAGATGGAGAGAGAGAGGGGGGGAGATGGGGAGAGATGGAGAGAGAAGGGGGGGAGATGGGGAGAGATGGAGGAGAGAGAGGGGGGGAGATGGGGAGAGATGGAGAGGAGAGGGGGGGAGATGGGGAGAGATGGAGAGAGAGAGGGGGGGAGATGGGGAGAGATGGAGAGAGAGAGAAGGGGGGGAGAGGGGAGAGATGGAGAGAGAGAGGGGGGGAGATGGGGAGAGATGGAGAGAGAGAGGGGGGGGAGATGGGGGAGAGATGGGAGAGAGAGAGGGGGGGGAGATGGGGGAGAGATGGAGAGAGAGAGGAGGGGGGGAGATGGGGAGAGAGGAAGAGAGAGGGGGGGGAGATGGGGGAGAGGAGAGAGAGAGAGGGGGGGGGGAGATGGGGAGAGATGGAGAGGAGAGGGGGGGGAGATGGGGAGAGATGGAGAGAGAGGGGGGGGGAAGATGGGAGAGATGGAGAGAGGAGGGGGGGGACCGATGGGGAGAGAGGGAGAGAGAGAGGGGGGGGAGATGGGAGAGATGGAGAGAGAGAAGAGGGGGGGAGATGGGAGGGAGAGATGGAGAGAGAGGGGGGGGGAGATGGGGAGAGATGGAGAGAGAGAGGGGGGAGATGGGGAGAGATGGAGAGAGAGAGGGGGGGAGATGGGGAGAGAGGGAGAGAGAGAGAGGGGGGGGAGATGGGGAGAGAGGAGAGAGAGAGAGGGGGGGGAGATGGGGAGAGAGGAGAGAGAGAGGGGGGGGGAGAGGGGGAGAGAGGAGAGAAGAGAGGGGGGGAGATGGAGAGAGAGGAGGAGAGGATGGGGGGGGAGATGGAGAGAGGAGAGGGGGGGGAGATGGAGAGAGAGAGGGGGGGGGAGATGGAGAGAGAGAGGGGGGGGAGATGGAGAGAGAGAGGGGGGGGGAGATGGAGAGAGAGAGGGGGGGGAGATGGAGAGAGGAGGGGGGGATGGAGAGAGAGAGAGAGAGGGGGGGGAGATGGAGAGAGAGAGGGGGGGGAGATGGAGAGAGAGAGGGGGGGGGAGGGAGATGGAGAGAGAGAGGGGGGGAGATGGAGAGAGGGGGGGGGAGATGGAGAGAGAGAGAGGGGGGGGGAGATGGAGAGAGAGGGGGGGGGAGATGGAGAGAGAGAGGGGGGGGGGAAGAGGGAGAGAGAGGGGGGGGAGAGGAGAGAGAGAGGGGGGGGGAGATGGAGAGAGAGAGGGGGGAGATGGAGAGAGAGGGGGGGGAGATGGAGAGAGAGAGGGGGGGAGAGGGAGAGAGAGAGGGGGGGGAGATGGGAGAGAGAGGGGGGGGGAGATGGGAGAGAGAGGGGGGGGGGAGATGGAGAGAGAGAGGGGGGGGGAGATGGAGAGGAGAGGGGGGGGGGAGATGGAGAGAGAGAGAGAGAGAGGGGAGATGGAGAGAGATGAGAGAGGGGGGGGGGGGGGGATGGAGAGAGATGGAGAGAGAGGGGGGGAGGGGGAGGGGGGGGAGAGATGGAGAGAGAGAGGGGGGGGGGAGAGAGGGGGGGTAGAGAGAGGGGGGAGAGAGGGGTGAGAGAGAATTTCAGAAAAAGGGCAAGACAAAGTATTTGGTCAGAAACTGGACCAAGCCAGACACTATAGAGGATTATTGGTCTCCACTAGACTCAGGGAATAATCCTGACTGTGTGGACACCCACCTGTAGCACGCGCTCCAGCGGTATATCTCTCTGGTCACCATAACAACACCCACCGTAGCACACGCTCCAGCAGGTATATCTCTCTGGTCACCATAACAACACCCACCCATAGCACGCGCTCCAGCAGGTATATCTCACTGGTCACCATAGCAACACCCACCTGTAGCACGCGCTCCAGCAGGTATCCTCACTGGTCACCATAGCAGCACCCACCCGTAGCACGCGCTCCAGCAGGTATATCACTGGTCACCATAGCAGCACCCACCCGTAGCACGCGCTCCAGCAGGTATCTCTCACTGGTCACCAGCAGCACCCACCGTAGCACGCGCTCCAGCAGGTATATCTCACTGGTCACCATAGCAGCACCCACCCGTAGCACGCGCTCCAGCAGGTATATCTCACTGGTCACCATAGCACACCCACCCGTAGCACGCGCTCCAGCAGGTATACAGTATCTCACTAGTCACCCCAAAGCCAATCTACTTTGGCCGCCTCTCCATCCAGTTCTTTGCTGCCAATGACTGGAACGAACTGCAAAAATCTCTGAAGCGGGAGAGTCATATCTCCCTCACTAGCTTTTAAGCACCAGCTGTCACAGATCACTGCACCCGTACATAGCCCACCCGTACATAGCACCCGTAATATGCCCATCTAACTACCTCATCCCCATAGGTGTTATTGTATTGTGTTGCTCCTTTGCACCCCAGTATCTCCACTTGCATTCATCACTCCAGTGGTTAATTTGCTAAATTATAATACTTCACCTCTACGGCCTATTTATTGCCTCACCCCTTAATCTCACCTCATTTCACTCACTGTATATAGATTTAATGTCTACTGTATGTTTGTTTATTCCATGTGTAACTCTGTGTGATGTTTGTGTGTGTCAAAATGCTTTGCTTTATTCTGGGCCAGGGCGCAGTCGTAAATGAGAACTTGTTCTCGACTGGCCTTGCTTGGTTATAAAAAGTATATAAACATCAATATAAAAATAGATACCATGGGAGGGATGACGGGTCAGAGGCCTTAGCGCTCTGTGTTCTAGAGAGAACACCACCGGAGACGAGGAATAGACACCATGGAGGGATGACGGGTCAGAGGCCTTTGCGCTTGTAGAGAGAAAGAGGAGAACACACCGGAGACGAGGAATAGACACCATGGAGAGGATGACGGGTCAGAGGCCTTAGCGCTCTGTTGTTCTAGAGAGAACACGCCGGAGACGAGGAATAGACACCATGGAGGGATGACGGGTCAGAGGCCTTAGCGCTCTGTTGTTCTAGAGAGAACACACCGGAGACGAGGAATAGACACACCATGAGAGGGGTGGGACGGGTCAGAGGCCTTAGCGCTCTGTTGTTCTAGAGAGAACACAC